>NC_044927.1:20494575-20525509 GCF_003576645.1 Ipomoea triloba
TCAAAACACCTGAGGGACCGAAAAGTCCGTACGTCCGAAATAATTATAGTACCATCTGAAAGTTCTCTTTCCAGTAACTGCCAAGAGGTGCAACAGATTGCACCTCTCAAAAGGTGCAATCAAGCACCTGTCGAAAGGTGCAAAGAAGCACCTTCGGAAGATGCTAGCAAGCACCTCTCGAAAGGTTCTAGCTTAAGCACCGGAGGTGCTTTATCCACATAGCACCACCTGGTGCTATAATCAATTAACCATTAGTACTAATTAAGTCATATTTGGACGTTAATGCCATTAAGCACTATAATTAGTGTTACTAATAAAGCACTTTACATTAGTGCTACCAAAGCACTAACAATGCTTAATTACAAAATTAATTAGAATTAGCATTTCAAAGACTTCTCTCAAGTAGCTTCACTTTAAGAATCAATTTCTCATTCACTTATTACCCATTTTGAGCGTACAATATATCAAATTTTTCGTCTCATTACGAAGAGTGCAAATCCACTTTTACCCGATCCAAATCAAAAATGGATCTCACATACATTTGTACCACAAAATAGCCACTCAAAAATTGTCATTTTAGCTAAAAATTCCAACATAGGGGTGTAAACAAATCAAATATTTTTAATTTGATTCTTCATTTGAATTCAAATATTTAAATTCGAATTTGAATTATTCGAATACAAATCCGAATTCAAATACATATTTCGATTCGAATATTATTCGAATTCGAATACGAATCAAAATATATTTGATTCGACAAATATTCGAGAATATATATATATATATATATATATATATATATATATATATATATATATATATATAAATGTTTTTATATAGTATACGAATAAAATTTTAGATTCAAATATTTATCGAATATGAATACGAATAATTCTTAAAATAGTCGAATTCGAATCAAATTGTAAAATATTTGACTCGATTCGGTTCGTTTACGTCCCTACTCCAACATAGTCTTAAAGAGTTTGGGTTCTAAGACCACTTTTTGAAATTGATTTTGGTAAAACAAAGCGTGGCATAAATCGTATAGTGATGCGATTATGGTACGGCTGTACGGTAGTATCATTGTATCAACTTCAGAAATCCAGGAACATAGAGAATTTGAAGCATGCATATAGGACATAAGGACATTTTTCTTTAATTTCTTGTGATTGAAGGTGAGGTATCACAGACACGTATTTATTTTGTTTATTCATGAGTTATGGAAGAAATGAAGAATAACTCCATGAGATACTGATCCAGAAAACATGAGGTGTGTTGAGAGAGTACCTGTATTCTGGAAGCACTGGAGCACTCGTATCGCAACCCTTGACGGGTTAAAATATAAAAGCAATGCTGAGCTTCCTCACCTTCTCGTGTGAGACAAGGAAGTGAACCAACTTCAACAATATCTGACAGCATGGTGGAGTCCTGAGGACTCAAATCTGCAAAGTTTGTTTTAGGTTCATTACTGTTCAGCTATTTCAGGTGGGAATAAATTCCACAGCAGTGAAAATAGTCACATTTGTGGATGAAGTATAAAATGAAAACACACAACTATTGGCAAGAGCATCATTAAGTAACTTCACAGGTCAATATATATAACCATAAAGCAATTCTCAGCATAATTATTGATTGAAGTAAAGATCCATTGACTGAAAAATCACTTAAAATTTTTTAAATCAATAGAATGAGAGAAGTGGAGTACACTGTATACATTATACTTAGTGCAAAAAAGACATGGAAAACTGAAAGACATATCCGTTACCAGTAGACAGCATATAGAGGTATAGACAAGATCCATGGAGGACAACAAATCTTGGAACCCAGTCATCAACTTCAGCATCATCAAGCGGAGGAAGTTCTCCAGGTAATGCTGCCCATCTCTATCAAAAAGATACCACAAAAGGTCAATTGAGAGAGTGAAACTCACAGAACAGACTAGATCAGGGGACAACACTGGGAAATACAATAATGGAAGTAGGCAGTACCATTCTCATGTTAAGGTATCCAGAGAGACGAGCAGATCGTAATATCTCATCTACATGTTCTAATCTGCACAGAATAAAATTCATTAGCTTTGATCACATAATCCTGTACAGAACTACAGGTTAGAAAATTGGGACACAAACATGGATTAGCTTAGAATGGCATTAAAAAGATTCTAATTCAAGAAGCAAGAAAATTGAAGAGTGGTTTAATTTGGGTTAAAAGAGAACTCATGTGTTAACAACATGATTCTTCTACCAAAAGGCAAGTCAAAATTTTGCTAATAACAGTATCAGATTTTTGTGATCTATCAACATATTTTTTGTGCAATCTTCTTGGGCATGTACTAGACAAGTCTAAAAGCACAACAGACTAGGAAAACAATAGTCAAGGCAAATTAAGGTATCCACATCCAGCAAATCCCAATACACAACACGAAGGAAAAAGAAATACAGACATATCGGTGATGCTGTGATCAACCAGGGGTTAAGGACCTAAATGGATTTTTATATAAGTGCCAGACCATCCTCAGCCTCATGATGAGATGTTAGGCCAGTTAGGGTAATATGTTACTTTGTTAGAGGTCTTAGTGCTTTGAGTACGTAAAAATTTATGAGCTTCTACACTAAAATTACGTGAAAACCTAAAAAGGAAAAACCAACATAAGAGAGGGCAGCCATTTTCACAATTTAGAAAGGGGGAACTTGGGTTGTTCCCCAACACATATACAGATGCATCCAGATACCAGTTCCAATGACAAAGCTAAAGCTATTGAGAAGAGAGTCTCAAATGCATGAGGAAGCCAAGGAGCAAATGTTGGAGAAGAATGAAAAACAAGAACAATTATGGGGGAAAATGGAAGCTTGTATAATCCTGAAGAGAAACAAAATCTTCCTTACTGAGCTTTCAAGTGTGACTCTCTTTCTTCTAAATCATTGATTTCAGATCGAAGAGATGCTACCTCTACTGCACTCAAAACCACCTGCAATCCAAAACAGTAACAATAGTTATTACAATTTACATCTACAAATTGAAATATCAGAAAAATGGTGTATAACAAGGCAATAACATCAACCTTTTCCTGGCCATCTGTGTCAGCTACCCAAGGCAATCTTCGTAAGCTCAGTAACCTCAGCATTGATACTGTGCTTTTTAACTTACTCCGGGTCCACGATCCGCTGCACGACCTATGCTAATAAAAGACACAGGAGCTTATCTAAAATCAATTAAAAAACATGCCATCTATTCGACTTGAAATTTTCTTTCAAGATAATATATATACCTAAAAGAGTTATCGTAGCTATTTTTCAAAGGCGTGGATACAGTTGGGCTTTGAGGAGAGTCTGCACCAGGCATTGAAGCTTGAAAATGGTCAGGGAAAACTTCTATTCCACGAGGACCATCGCCCATGAAGCTAATGCTTACTTAGATACCTACAATCGCGCAAACTGGTATAAAACACCCAGAAAGCACCATTCTCAAAGCAAATTACCAAACAGAACTAGCATGAATGCATGATCTAGAATGAAATTCGAGTTTGGCAGATTGCATTCATCTAAGCTTTATCACAACTATTTTCCTGTGAGATCAATTGCTTAATCAAACCAGAATAACAACAATAGAAACAACACAACAATATTAATCACTGTAAAGGCTCTATATATGCCATTAAGAATCTGATCAAACAAAACCTAAAGCTCAGCTAAAGTAACTATTAACACAAGCACAACTAAGCAAACTATTAAATGGATTGTACATGGCCAGGAAAGTTGACTAGGCATTCGCACTTCCTAGTTCCTACCAACGCAAACTGAGTGATTTCTGTAAAACACAACAGAAGAAGAAGGAAACAACACATAGTGCTAAGATCAAAGTTGCTAAAAATTACATAATTTGAGAAACAAGGTTTCGGACGGATTGACCAAACCTCTTCGGCGGCCTGACGTTGGGTGTCGACGGGAAGAATTTGTACTTGAGAAGGAGAGCTTCGTGTTGGGGGATTGCTGTTTCACGGGATGACAGAGCGGAAATGTACGAATGCAATGATATGTCAAGTTTGGTAAACCCCTACACTAACAGGTTGTTCAATTACTCCGTAATTAATTGGTTTATAAGTTTACTGTTACGTATTTCTTTCGCCCAAGTAGTTTCTGTGGAATTACCATTCTGTCCCTATTTTGGTGTATAAAACTATCGACAGACGTTTGGTCGCTGCCTCGCTGGCTATTTGTTGAAGCTTTGAGGATAATATCTTGTAATCTTGTTCCCATTTGTTTCTTTTTCCTTAGCATAGAAGTATTCAATTTCGGTCCCCGAACACAACAAAATTTGTACAAGTAGATCTTAATATCATTATTATTATTATTATTGTTGTTGTTGTTGTTGTAATTGGTGTAATTAAAATAATTGATCCACCTAATGACTTTAAAAAAATACTACAATCAAACTAAAATAAATTATGTACGTATGTCAAACGTTTTTGCTTCTCCTCCTTTTTCAATAGAAGAATTCTGAGCTTCGGATCTTTTAAGAGATTGGACATGGGATGATACTCTTGGCTACAGCGCCGCTAAGCAATTATTTGCACATGCCCACCACTTCTTTAATTATCACTACCTGACGTTGTGAAGGAGACAATTTCACTGAATGATTAAGAATTAAGATGACTTTATTGATAAAGTAGAGCCCAGATCCATCAAAGACTCGAAAGTAAATGTTTGACACAAGCACATCCAAAAGAAAGGGACGGGGAAGAAAGTGGCAACCGGCCCCTTGAATGTTAAAAACATATATATATAAATGAAATGAAAGTCGTTTAGAAAGATTAATAAAGGTTTTAGAAAAGAAAATAAAAAGACAAAAAGGTGGGGTGAAAATGAAAAAATAAAAATAAAAAAAATCCCAAGGTGTTTAAATTGTCAAAAGACAATTTCAGGCTATGGCAGTTCAACTATATTATAACACATACAGGGACTCGTATACTGCTCAAAACAAACAGGATGAAAGCAAAGAAGGAAATAGTTTTATTGATTAGCAAATAAGATGACAGCCCACAAAGATTATATGATACCACAAGGCATTTTGGAAACTCAGGAAAACAAAATAAATTGTCTTAATGTTTAATTTCAGGAGAATGGTGTATCCGACTTAAATTTACTGACCCAGACTCAATTGATAATGGCACCAGTACCTCAGAAGCCTCAGGGGATACATCAGGACAAACCAAAGGGCCACATTTAGCATCAAATAACTTGTTACCCTCTTTCCTATTGGGAGAAGGATTGTCTAAGTCATTGCTTACTCTAGTTATGTTTTTAGACAGATCAGATATGGGCTCAACAGATCCTTCCACATTTTCAGCAGAGCTGTTCTCAGTATCATTCTCTTCGGTAGGATTTGAACCCACATCTACATCCATGCCTTCTGTGTCCACCACATAAATAGCCTGTTCTGGTTTCTTGACTATATCCACAACCATCAGATCTTCTATCTGATGATTGGTAGTGTAAGTGTCACCCGTCCCCAACGCATTAGAACATAAGACTTTCTCACCACTTATGACTTTGATTTCTTGTCTCTCCTTTTTGTAAAGGGAAATGGATTTCTGCAGATCAATCACACAAATTTGATAAGAAAGTGCAAATGCATTGTTTACATGACCATAAAACTAAGCATCTAATGACTTATTTTCTTTTAATCAACTGATTAATATAAGGCTTTCTGCAAATCAAACTGTATCGTCTCTACAAATGTTCATATTCAGTACTAGTACATTAGAACAAAGCATGTACCTGAAGAACAGAATCACTCATGGCAGCAAAAAGTGAAGCACTTGAAATTTCACTAGGTCTTGATAACCTAGCTTCTACAGCCTGGAAACATAGGGAGAAAGCGAGTTTATTAAACTTGTATTAATTACAACTGAAGGAATAAAAACATATTCGGCATGCTCCCTTTACCTCCACAAACAAGATTTTTGAAGCATCATCAGTCAACATGTTCTGATTGGCAAGTAATAAGCTTGTGCATTGATTATACAACTCAGGTTCAGTAAGATCTGCAGAAATATCAAGCTTGGAGAGATAAACATGGCAATAATGAGGGCCATCCCTTCTCGATAACTTAGATTGACTAGACGCCTCTTTCCCTGAAGTCTTTGGACCTTCTGGAGTATTCTTCTCAACAGCTTCACTTGACTGGCTAATAGCCTTACTCTCAACCTCAAGATCAGGCTGCCTTTGCTCATTCTGAACATGCAGAGCTGACTGACCAGTCAAAGAATCATCTCCCAGGCCCTGAGCTGAATTATCCTCCTTCTGAGAAGCAGAAGGTGGCTCCACACTTGCACTCCCATTTGGCCCCTTCCACATATCATTTGTCTCCCAACTCCGACTCCTTGACATGGTCGTATATTGGTCCCAATCTGGCCTCCCATAAAATTGTGCTTCATCTCCAAAGCAAGGATTAGTAGAATCCCAAGCATGCAGTGAAGGTCCACATGAATCATTCATTGGAATTCGCCAACCAATAGGATGCCCATGGCCAGTATACCTATCAGCATTTGACAAATGGTAAGGTAATCCAGGATGACTCATCTCCATTGGTGTTCTGATGCCAAACATCGGGGGGCCAGGAAACTGCTGCATCATGGGAGGAAAACCAACAGGCGGTGGACCATGTTGGAAGGGCATATAACCATTAACAGGGGAAGGCCAATTTGTGACTCCTTTCCAAGAATTTCCTTGAAATCTCCCAATACTTGGGTCACTGGTCCTTCTGTGCCGATTGCTAGGCTTGCCCCTACTGTCATCTTCAGAAAAGCCAAAAGGGCTATCGACACCTGACCTTACAGGAGGTGGTAACGATGACTTTGTGGCACTTGACAAATTACCACCTCTGATAAAAGGTGAAGAAACAGATAAGGTGTCTCCGTCAGCTTGGGAAAGTTCATCTCCCACAGGTGCCTCGATAGGCAATTCACGACTTCCCTTGCCTTCCTTACCAGAGAAATCCTTCAAATCCCTGGAGCCTACACTTCTTTGGGTTGGGTCCTCAGCATCAAGACACTGCCTAACATCAAATCTATTTACATGTCTGCGGCCATTGCTTGTTAATGAAGGGGATTTATCTATTGGCTGCAAGAGAGAGGTATGGGAATCAGATTTTAGATACCCTCCAGCAAATCCATCACCTAAATAGTTGTTTCCCTTTTCCTGATAAGCATAGTCCTTATTTGTTGATTCATCTTGCTTCAAATGCCTGGGAGAAAACAAGGACATAGAAGATTTAATAGATAAGTCAATTATTTCAATCATGTTAATGATATATGCACAATTTATAAAGGAAAGCAACTTGCTGACAAGAGTATAAAATCACCACTAATGTCATGTTTCATGTCTGTCTATATGCCAAGAGAAAAAAATAAAATGAAATTCAAAGGTAAAAAATGTCCAGCCATGATCATGACAGTTAAAACTCTTTATATTTCCAACATTCGTAAATGTCTTCAATCTGACTAATCAAACATCTTTTATCATATTCCTAATGTAAAGACCAAGAATTTCAAGGATGTGGTGAATCCAAAAAAAAAAAAAAAAAAAAAAAGCCAACTACAAGACAGTGAGCCTCCTTTCCTTTTCCCTTTCAGTTCACATCAGCTGATCAGCACCTAAAAATAAAAACAGGCTTCCTGAAATTAACAACCCAGCAAAACACATAGTTTGCCTCTCTTATGCTTTAGTATATGCATTAGTAGCAATTCCATGCCATCTTAAATGTCCAAAGGAACTATTAAATAAATTGGACCCAATATATAGAGCATGTCTAACTATTGTAACAATATATCAGACTATACAAGAGTATTATGAAATGTAACTTAGATACAGGGGTATATGAGTACATATAGTTGTAATTTGTAAA
Organism: Ipomoea triloba; assembly: GCF_003576645.1. Classification (NCBI taxonomy): domain Eukaryota; kingdom Viridiplantae; phylum Streptophyta; class Magnoliopsida; order Solanales; family Convolvulaceae; genus Ipomoea; species Ipomoea triloba. The sequence continues at coordinate 20,502,481 of NC_044927.1, forward strand.
CATGCCATATAAACTAACCTGTAATGATCTCTTGTAGCATAATGGCCAGTACTAGCGGGACTTCGCTTTTTGCTGTCATTTGAACTAAGTTCTAAATCAGTAACCCTTGAGGATGATTTTCCTCGACTACTGATTGAGTCTAATCGAGAACCACTTGCAGATATCTTTTCTGCATCATATCGTTGATCCTTACAACTTTGAGATTTGATGTCACCATAGTCCTTATCGTTGTTTCTTCTCCTTCCTTGTTCATCTTTGTATTTGGAGATCCTGATATCATAACTTGGGCTACTTTCACCAAGACCAGATTTCCTAGATATAGAATCTGTAGAATAATTCTCATCCCTCAAACGCTTTGCATCAGACCTATCCCCTGGGCGGTCTCTTAGCATGCTCTCATCTCTGTACTTCATATCCCTATTCCTCTTGTGTCTATTAGCTTCATCTTTTTGCTTATCACCCCTGTGCCTGCTATCTAGTTCAGAATCTTCTCTATGTTTCTCTTCCTTGCGTCTATCATCTCTTTCACCATCTTCTCTATCCTTATTGTCACTCTGCCTACCATCCCTCTCACAGTCTTCACGATATCTATCATTATTGTACCTGACATCTTTCCCCCCTTCTTCTTGATATCTATCATCCCAATGTCTGCCATCCCTCCCACTATCTTCACGATACTTATCATCTCTACGCCTACTAACTCTCTCAATTTCATCCAGATATTTAGGATCCCTGTGTCCATAATCTCTATCATCACCCTGATGAAATTTATCATCTTTGTATCTGTTATCTATGTCAACATCCTCACAGTACTTATCACTCCTATGCCTATCATCTTCATAATATTTATCTTCCGTTCGCCTACTGTCTTTATCCTTGTCATCCCAATACTTCTCATCTTTATGCCTATCATCTCTATAACTATCTTCCCGATACTTATCACCATAGCTTCCATCTTTATGCTTCACATCTATGTATTTGTCATCTTTGGTACGCTCACTCCTTGATGATGACCGCCTTTTATCAATTTCAGTGATATCATCTTCATACTTATCTCGATCAACAGAAGTTTCTCTTCTCTTCCGAGATTTTTTCTCAACTTCTTTATCCAAGTCACAATTATCCACCTTACTCTGCCTAGACAAATCTGCCATAATTTTAGAATCATTAGAATCAGATCAGCCATCCAGACAGGAACTTTATTCTCCAACAGCTGAATAACATACTAGCTAATAGTCTAATTGAATAATACTGGAAAATATTATGTAAAGAAGAGAAGCTAAACAATTGAAAGGCAGTAACTTGAAAATACAAGTCATTCTCAACATCAAGGGAATGAATAAGAAGATATTCAACTCTAAATACAAATTCTAAAGAAAATTGTAGTCTAGAGAATAATTATTTTGGCTAATACATAGTACATACGGAGTATCTATTTACAACAAAGAAGAGAACTTTACGCCTTGAGCATGCCCTAACATATGTAAACTTGTCAATCAAAGAAATAGGATTAAAACATCTACACTCAAAGTCAAAATTATAACTAAAGTAACTAAAAGCAAATAAACCAATAACTAAAGCTGACTGTCTATCATGATAAACCACTGGAAGAAAGCAGTTAGTTAATTGAAAGCCAGTAGAAAGGCTAGCAGTCTCATGTACAACTAACTACAAAAAGTTATCTTACCAGCATTATCTCTACTTCGTTTTCCCTGCTTTTCTTCTGAGACCACTGACTGTGACCCTAATTTCTTTTGTAATTCTCCATTATAGCCCTTCAGTTCAGTATCAAGTTTACTACTTTGCTTCTTATCCTTTTCTGATCCTCGCTCCTTTTCCTTTGAATCCTTGTTCTCCTTTCGTGAAGAATCCTTTTCTGATTTCCTCTTTGACTCAACTCTCCCGCTCCTAGCCTCCTCCTCCATTTCTGCAGCAACATGCTCATCCTTCCTCTCAACACATCCACTTTCGTGCCTTCTAGAACTTTTACTCTTCAACTCACCAGAACTTTTTGATTCCGTATGCTTCAATCCCTTCTCTTGAGCAGCTTTTAAATTCTCAGCGCCACTTTCTTTGTTTATCTCCCAATCGTCACCCCTCTCGTCCGCGCCACTGTTCCACCTATCACTTCCGCCACTCCCCTCGGACTTCTCCTTCCGCCGCCGCTTGGACGACGTGTATTCCTCAGATACGTTTCCATTCCCATAACCGACGAGATCTTTCCCATCTCTCCCCTCCCTTGATTGAGAAGCACGCCTTCGCTTCTCGCCGGAAGTAGAATGCCCCGAATCCTTCAAAACCCTAGGCGAAACGTCCCCCTTACTACTCCTCCCCGTCTTCACATCCTCCTCCGAGTCCGAATGTCCCCTTGCCTCCTTCGACCCATGCTTGCTTTGCTTGTGCGATTTGTGCTTAGAACTCCGAGGCATAACTGCGCCTTTACGTATCTCTCAGAAACCCTAAGTTTTAACGTCGCTGAATAACCGCTAGAATCACTTGGATTCTGTTCCAATAAAGAAATACGGACCAGAATCCAATATCCGTGACCGGCCGAGTTGTCGGAAAAATATCCACTGAAGTTTGACCTCTCAACCCGCACGGTTGCCGCGATATGTATAAATCAATAAAGTATACACCAAAATGTGAGCGTATGAGAGTATAGAAAGATGAAAAGAGAGAGAGAGAGAGATTAGGTAGAAGATTTCAAGTAATGTGAGTTCGAATCTGAAAATTGCGCCGGCGGCGCTGGCCAGAGAGTGAGATCGGAGAGAGGAGTTGCTGTAGCTGGGCGAAATTAAAAAAAGTGATTCGTATTGTTGTATCGCGAACAAATGGCGGTAAATGACGGACTAACCCTCGATGCAAGTTTACGGTCAGTTTTTTTTTTTTTTTTTTTTTTNTTTTTTTTTTTTTTTTTTTTTTTTGATTTTGAAAAGTTTACGGTCAGTTATTCTCACTAATTCAATAATGTCACTAGTGCTACTGCACCTTATTTATTTGTCGTAAGTGTAGGCATAAATTTGGAAAGAATATAAATCCTATTTCATAAGGAATAGGGTAGATTAAATAGGATTTATATTTTTTAAAAAAATTTATTCGTATATATACTTGCAAGAAATAAAAAAGGTATAACATAATAATAATAATAGTAATATTATTATTATTATTATTACATACATTTATAATAGATGTATAGAATTATTAATTAATGGCAATTTAGATAACAAGAATAAGTTAATTAACATTCAAAAGAATGAAGCCGCGTCCTCATAGCAAACCCTACTGAAGTTCTCTCCTCTTTTGTTTTCTTCACGGCCGCCGCCTCCGTGAAGTAAGCGGATCGGAGGCGGCGTCCAATCGTCTTCCCCTGCTGTTATCTCCACCTCAGTCAGCGTCCATCTTCATTGTCTTTTCTGCATTCACTGTTTTCTCCTCCATCTCCCCCACTACCGGTCGTTACTCTCTTATTTTCGCACTGTTTTTCCCTTTGCTTTGTGTTATCGGTTTAATTTTGTTTGCAGTTTTTGTGTTTTTCCTCTCGTTGTTTTGACGAGTTTCTTCCTCTCGTTTACTTGGCGAGTTCTTTTTTCATAATGCGTGAAACGATAAAACTAGTCATAGCGTACGTGAATCTCATCCTAGGTGACAAACATGACAATGACAAAGAGACTCCTATGAACTATGATATGCAGTTCAGCCCAATGGAGATATTGTCAATGGATAGAAGAATGGCGATGGAGATATTGTCAATGAATAGAAGAATGGAAATAGATACTCAGGTGGTGTGCAAGACTATTCAACCAGTGTCAGTCTTGGGTACGTTTGACCAAATCATTAAAGAAGCTTTAAGTTCGTTCAAAGAATTCAGCTTCAAATTTGTAAAACAGTTTGCGAATCAAGTTTTCTATGCTAGGGAAGTTGTTTCTATGTCTGACGGTAAGGAATGTTTGACCATTCCATCGATCTTTATTGTAAACGTTTCAGCCTATGATTAATGAATTAGCTTCTTTATTTTCAAAAAAAAAAAAGATAACAAGAATAAGTATATATATATGACTCAATTTAGTCTTCAACTATAGTAATTTTTTTTTATTTAATCCTTAATTTTAATAGTCAATAACTCAATTGAGTAAAACCATTAAAATCAATGATCTAATTAAATTCAAAAAGTCATTTAGGACTAAATAAATAAAAAATCACTATAGTCGAAAATTAAATTGAGTATTAATTCATTTATTTTTCAATATAATCAAACATATATTTACTACAATAGTTTGTTAGAATTAAACACACTTCTCCCAAAGTTATAGTGCTCAAAGCACTTGCTGCATGGGATTACAAGGAGAACTATAATAATACAATAGGGAGGGAGAATTCCCCCCTTAACACTTCGCCAATGCTTACATTGGCTTGAGGCTCTTACAAAGATTATTATTCTACTCAAGTAATCTTGGAGTGATCACAAACATTTTGTGATTGGTCTTACCATGATAAAGATGGAATGAAACCCAATCGTTTATAATTTCTCTTTTGTTGCACATGTACTTTGGTTCCATATTTGATAGAAAAATATTACATGATCCCTCATTTCTTACTTTGTCATATCATCGAATAAAAGTGAGGGAGTAAAATTTTGGAGTACATATAATATAATTCTAGTCGATATGTGCTAAGCGCTAAGTCATGTGCCCATATATGTCGGCACCGATACCATTGGGCTCAGGCTCACCAGGTTGGAGTAGGATGTGAGTTGGACTCCTCGACGCATAGTAAGGTGAAGGACTGACTGAAAGTTTGCTCTCGTGACTTGCGATTTTATCACCTTTAGAGACTCATGGGCTATTTTTTATGGGTTAAGATTAGTTTTGTCGAAATAGGGAAAACAATGTATATTAAAAAGAAATTGCAGCGTGTGCCAAACAAAATGAAATTGCAGTCACTACTTTTTTACGGTGCCAGTCCACTCGTGTTTGCTCCCGGACTCCCGGAGGCACGGAAGCTGACCCAGTCAGATTCGTCACTGCAAGTAGAAATTAAATTTGAATTCTCCCAAAATTCTTCCTCACAAAGAGATATCACTTGTCACCTGAGCCCCTCCCCTTGTTAAATTGCAGCCACTATTGTCACAGGAGATCCATATACTCCACGTGGCGAACCAACGTTAGGTGAAAATCAGAGAAGATAGCAGCAGAGTCTGAGCACAAGAATTGGTGGCTGAGAATTGCTACGACGCTACAAATCGGTAGCGTATTCCTCCTTGCTTCTGCTTTTCAACACTTTCTTCTTACCTCTTACCTCCTCCCATTCTTCATCTCATCATTTCTCAGAAATCAAAGCCATGGCTGCATCTTCTTTCCAGCTTCCAAGCCTTCAAGTCCAAGGCTCGCCGCTCCAAAAATCCACCTTCCTGGGCCAAACTCACATCTCCAATCTCCCTCTCAGACCACCTCCAAAACCACCCGCATCCTTCGCCCTCCAAACCCCTGTCGCTAAATTCAACATCTTCGAAATCTTCGGAGGCAGAGGTCTCTGCAATGGCGAGGAAGGGCTGGAGAAAGAACTCAAAAAGAGCGTCTCTGAACCGTCTAGCCTAACTAAGCAGGAGAAAGAAGACGCGGCTGACGTGGAGGGCGGCTTCCCGGAGGACGCGTTTGGGAAGGAGATGCTAGGATTCACCGGCGGATTTCCTGGCGGCGAGAAAGGGCTGCAGAAATTCATCGAGGAAAACCCTCCGCCGCCGCCGACGACGGCGAAGTCAGGAACGGCGAGTTCCGGGTTTGTGAAGAAGCCGAAGCCGCCTGAACTGCCTATGCTGTTGCCGGGGATGATTGCCATCGTGAAGAACCCGAATAGCCCTTATCACATGTACTGCGGCATCGTGCAGAGAATCACCGACGGCAAGGCCGGAGTGCTGTTCGAAGGTGGGAATTGGGATAGACTGATCACGTTCCGATTGGATGAGCTGGAGCGCCGGGAGAAAGGACCTCCCATGGTTAATCCCAGGTCTGCTATACTTGAAACCATGGTAGAGAAGAGCTCAGAATGAAGCTTAGCCATGTTTTCATTATTGCTTCCATTTTGTAAATAGGAAGGATAGTAGCTTTCAAGTTTGAGGTGTTAATATTAATGACTTTAATTTGTAATCTTCATCAACATAATGAATTTCAATAATGCAAAATGGGTTGAAGTATCAAGTTGGAGACTACACTTCTACATTCATCATGTACTGATCGAGGACACAGTTCAACTACTTAATCAATCAAAAATAAATTTATAGGCTATTATGAATTTGTAATAGCCTGTTTGGTAAATGGCTGTTGGTTGATTGGGTTGGTTGTTTGGGTTAGAAGATATGATTTGTTAATAACATTAGCTGATTGTAAAAAGTTGTTTGATAGATTAGCTGTTAGCTGATAGCTGTTTTGTATAATTTTTTTTTTCTCAAAAAGCTAATTGAAAATGTTGTTTTGAGTAGCCTTTTGAATTTTAGTATTTTAGAAGAGTAAATTCCTTTTTTGGTCCTATACTTATTGTGCCTTAGACACATTTAGTCCGCTTTTATTAATTTGACCACATTTTGCCCAAAGTTATCAAAAAATGGACAATGTTAGTCCACATTCAGCTTTACTGTTTGATGGCTGTGAAGTGCAAGGGCATTTGTGTCCTTTCATATTCAATTATTCACGAAAGGAAGTTAGCAGATGGTATTTGCAGTAAAATGAAAATACTAAATTTCACACTTTAAATATATAAAATACTCAATAAAAGTTTAAGTCTTCGGAGATTCCAAAAACTTTATCGAACTCCATCATAATTCATAAAAAAATAAATTTAATTAATGAACACCGATGACACATCGCGAACTTGCTCGGCTACAATGACCGAGTTCTCCTTAAGCGGCTCATCCGCGAATGCTCGGATATCGGACTTGGCAGAACGGCTTACGGTTCTGATGATTCTGACGACTGCTCAGACTCTGGCTCTGACTCCGGCGAGCCTTCGCCGCACAGTAAAATCGATCATCACCGTTCCTACTCCTATTAAACTGCATTCCTGTCCCCAACATCTTTCCTAAGCACCTCAAAACCCCAAACTTCGTATATATTCCAAAATGTTTACACAAATCCAAATATATACAATAGCAGCGCCCTATATATTTGTTCGTATCGATACCAGTATGTGTCTGTATATCCAAATATATAGATATATATATATTTATAATTTATATATATTACAGAAAAAAGGGAAACAAGAACAATTACGAAATCAAAACGTGAAGGCTAATTGAACTCTTCCCGTGAAAATTCGACTTAGCCTAATTTCCGAAGAGCAATTGCAGAATAAACCCTACGAATGCTAATTTCAAGATCAAATTGAAATGCTTTTTGTTGTTCTGGGTGTACGTGGATTGAAAGAAGAAAACAATAGATAGAAGGAGAGAGAATCTGATATGGGTCGATGATGGAAAATGAATACTTAGACATGAAAGGACACAAATGCCCTTGCACTTCACGGCCATCAAACGGTAAAGCTGACTGTGGACTAACATTGTCCACTTTTTGATAACTTTGGACAAAATGTGGTCAAATTAATAAATGCGGACTAAATGTGTCCAAGGCACAATAAGTATAGAACCAAAAAAGGAATTTACTCATTTTAGAATTACAAAAAGCTTATTAACCAAACAGGGCCCATATATTTAGAGACATAAAAACTAGTTGAGGCATACTCTGCTGCTATTTATATCCTCCACCAATTTTCCATGAGAGACTTATCATATGTTGACATGTAGATTAATGGAAATCAATGAGGGGAAATCAGTTTGATACAGAGGAATACACAATAGGTTTATTATATATTAATAATCTTCATATCTTAAAAAATTTTCTTGTATATTATATTGAAAAATTCAAATTAAAATATTTCATTTTCATAAAATCACAATGTTTTTAATTTGTCTTCTTTAATTCGGTCGTACTCACACAATTTGTATGTGAGAAGCAAAAACTTGTAAACAACTTATAAGATGTATGTGCATGGACTACTTTGATTTGAATAGCATTTGCCCTATGAATTTTTTTTATGACCACATTCCTACTAGTAAATCTACATTAAATAAATCATATCCTTGTATAATAGTACATGGTGTGTAAACCACACAAAAGATATAAATTGCATTAGAAAGACTATTTATGATGGACTCAACAAAGAGGTTGTAGAAATGAAATATGTGAAGAATTTAATGTGAACTTTAATGTTATAAGCCCTTGGCTCAATCTATCTATCAAAGGAAGCAGATAGAAGCTCACGTACGTGCAGAGCATGCAAAGGGATAATCTGTTCAAATAAGTTCTGTAAAATATCTTAGTAGTTATTCTATTAGACTTGTAGATTTTTACAACAAACTTTGTTACTCTCATTGTATAAATACTCTCTTACAGAATATTTAACACGGAAAATAAGATTTCAGTTTCTTCTTCATCTCTCATGTGTTGCTTATCTTCTTCCTCCCATTTCATCACTTCACTGTTCATCCATGTCCCAGTTGCTCTATATCTGAAAATTTGTTATGGTATCAGAGCTCCTATTGAGCAATAATTGATCACTCATTATGGCATGGCAGAACAACACATATGTTCTTGGCATCAGGACTTCAATTCCACAACACAACCACCTCCAATCCCTACAACACAACCACCTTCAGATCCACCGCAACAGCCGCAGAATAAACAAGACGAAGTTGGATTTATGATCAATGTCAATCCACAGGATCCTAGCAATCGGTATCATGTCTCCCCCAGTGAGAATCTTGCGCAGGCTCTTATTTCAGTCCTAATGAATGGAAACAATTACCATCCTTGGGAAAGAGCCATGCGCATGACTGTCGTGATGAAGAACAAGTTAGAGTTTGTGAATGGAGAAATCAAAGTGCCACTGAGAATTTATAGGAGTTTTTCATCTTGGTGAAGGGTTAACAATCTAGTGCTCTCCTGGATCGTGAACTCCATGACTCCCTCTATAGCTTAGGGAGTGCTATGGATTGAATTTGTAGAAGAAATGTGGAATAACCTCAAACGCAGGTACGACTAAGGTGATGCGTTCAGAATTGCAGACATCATTGAGGACATATACCACTCTACACAAGGAGTGAATTTTACTCCCAATTGAAACTCTTATGGGATGAACGCTATAATATTAGACCTCTACCTATATGCAACTATGATCCCAAATGTAGTTGTGGAGCTTTTGACAAAATTAAAGCACACATAGAAGAGGATCAGACTGCTAGATATCTGAAAGGGATTAATAATCAACTCTATAGAAAAGTAAAATCACAAATTCTGTTGATGAAACCACTTCCTAATATAAGTGACGTCTGCTCTATGCTGCAAGTCCAAGAGAGGCAGATTTATCCTAACACACCTTTTATTGAAAACTGCTGAAAAATGCTCCACCTCTTTGAAAGCATGATGGACACAAACAATGCTAATGTTTCTTCTGCTAGAACAACTCAATTTGGAAACAACAGAAAGTTTAACAACAATAGGAAGTCTGTTGTGTGTAGCTACTATGGCTTCTTTGGACACACCATTGAGAAATGCTATAAGAAGCATGGATACCCTCATAGTTATAATGGAAAGGGAAAACTGGAGGAACAACCAATGTTGCTCAAATATCTCAAACATAGAACAACATCTACTACTTAGGAAGCTTCACTAACGACCAGTATGAAAAGATCCTCTACTTGATCGGGAAAGAATGACAAAATTCAAATCAATTCAGATACATTGTGTCCAAATCAAGTTAACATTACAGACTTAGAGATTGAACTGAACAACGTGCCTCATGGTAAATTTCATTATAAAAAATAGTCAGATTCTCTTACTTAGTTAATTGTTACATGAGTAACCTGCCACATTATATGCATTGTTCAATACTTCTCTGCTTGTAAACCTATTAAGAATTTGTGCATCAAATTACCAAATGGTCATCAAGCACCATTACACATGTAGGAGTTGTCCATTTCTCTAAGGATTTCACACTGAACAATGTCTACTATGTGCCTGGATTTCATATTGATTTGATATATGTTAGTTAACTTCGAAAAGATGATAGATGGTGTGTCTTCTTGAAAATTTATCAATGCATTATTCAGGATTCTCAATCATGAAAGATGATTAGACTAGCTAAGCAAGAGAAAGGTCTATACAAGCTTGTTTCACCAACCTTCACTACTCATGTTACTTTTGACATAAACAGTTTTAATAAACATGTTGCTCTTGATACTGCTTTAGCTAAAGATCTTTTAAATAAGACTATCAATGGTGTAGACATTTGGCACTATAGGTTAGGACATGCTTCCTACCCTAGAATTAGAATGCTGCAAAGTTTGAACCCTTCAATTTGTACTACAAAAGATCTTGTATGTGAGATCTGTCACTTTGCTAAATAGAAGAATTTGCCATTCCCTCTCAGTACTTTAGTCACAAATAAATGTTTTGATGTGGTCCATGTTGATATCTGGGGTCCTAACTGTTTACCTTCAATTTATGGTGATTCATTTTTCCTTATGGTAGTAGATGATTACAACAAATTTTACTTGGGTATACATCAATGTTGTCTAGGCGGACTTTCTAGGTGACATGTCGTGGACTGCCTAGTGGTGGCCGCCTAGGCGATGAGAATGTATATATATATATATATATATATATATATATATATATGTTGTCTAGGCGGACTTTCTAGGTGACATGTCGTGGACTGCCTAGTGGCGGCCGCCTAGGCGATGAGAATGTATATATATATATATATATATATATATATATATATATATAAATTTATTCTCATATAATTAGTATTTAGTACTAAATATGCAATCATTTAAACATTAAATTCAAAACAAGTTCAATTGTTCAAATGTCAAATATGAAATATCCAATGTTTCAACTTGCAACTTTCAAACTCTCAAATCTCAACCATCCATTAGTTCAATCCCTTGCCCTTCACCACCAACATTATGATCATCACTTCTAATGCCCTCAACATCTTCATCATCTCCATCATCAATATCTTCATCATCATTTGGGAAAGAATCTTGTTCTTCCACTTCGTCCCTCAAACCTCCCCATGATGAAGTATTGCGACGTCGGGAGTATTGAATAGGTGCACTTGTGCCTTCACCTGCATGAGCTCTTGTAGGAAGATTGCTTCCCTCAAAATTGGATGAAGCACCAAGTACTTCATCAACAAGACTCCAAGTAAGGTCTTCACCCACATGAACATGATCATTTTTACCATTCACCCATTCATTTTCCCATTGGAAATCTTCAAGAATTAATGGATTGAAGTTGGTTCCTTCTTCATGCTGCTTTTGAAACCGCCTAGCAATCTTCCGGTTATATTTCACATAAACCAAATCATTCAACCGTTTATGTTCTAGTCGGTTTCTTTTCTTTGTATGAATCTAAATCATAGAAAATAAAAAATAATTAGTGTTTTTACTTACAAAAAACTAACACTATTAGTTAGTAACTACTAAGTACTAACTAGTATTTACGAATTCAAATGTGCTCCAGTTACACTCACAGCCGGCAGATGAACAACAAAGGGACGCATTGCTAATTTTTGGAGTTGAAAATGATAACATCCAAAAGCCGTCCACCAATCAACTAAAATAGAGTTTATTACCGAAATGGTCCCTCGACTATTGCGAAATTACCAATTTGGTCCTCGACAATTTTTCCTGCCCAATTTAGTCCCTCGACTTTGAAATTTTTAACCAATTTGGTCCTCCGTTTATTTTACCGTTAAACATCCGTTAAATCGGGATCAAATTTGTAATTTTGCTATAGTCAAGGGACTAAATTGGTAATTTTTCAATAGTCAAGGGACCAAATTGGTAACTAATTTTTCACTGAAATGGTCCCTTGATTATTAAAAAATTACCAATTTGGTCCCTTGACTATAGCAAAATTACCAATTTGGTCCCTATTTAACGGATGTTTAACGGTAAAATAAACGGAGGACCAAATTGGTTAAAAATTTCAAAGTCGAGGGACTAAATTGGGCACGAAAAATTGTCGAGGACCAAATTGGTAATTTCGCAATAGTCGAGGGACCATTTCGGTAATAAGCTCACTAAAATATTAATAAATATCATAGTACGTTAGTTTATCAAAAGTATAAAAATACTTGTAATTTAAATAGAATACGTACGAAGAGCTTTGGTCTTGCGTTGTGCAATGACTAATTGCTTCCCAAAAGTTCCTTGCAATCCATCATATTCATCAACTTGATCACTTATTTTGATTTGTGTTTCTTGATCTGGAACCATCTTTTCAAGCACATCATTAAAGCAGGCTCGTTGCTTACAAGCACTTTCAAGATCATTTTCTTTCAAATCAAAATAATGAGAAGGATTTAAGAACAATGCTGCTCCATATAACTTAACCTCCATTTGATCTTGCCAACGCCCTTCTACAATATCCATCAACTTTGACAATATCCTCGGTTGGCTTGCAAATGCTTCATTCAATTTCTTCTTTGCAATCTCCATAGCCATGGCCACCTCGGGCATCGCGGGGATCTCATCAGCATCAACAATTCTCAACACAACAAGAATGGGTTGAGATGCCTTGATGCAATCTTCCACCCCTGTCCAGAATCGTGTAGAAAACACAGAATCATATACCTTCTTCCCAGCTTGTGTGTTTGCTAGTTTAGAAGTACTCCAATGATCACTAACAAACAAGCTTTTTAAAGCTTTCTGCTGCTTGTATAAGCTTTGCAAGGTAAGGAATGATGTGGCAAATCTTGTGACTCCAGGCCTCACAAGATCTTTACCACTTGTGAACTCCCTCATGGCACTACGAATCCTTCCATGCCTATAAATAAATGTAGTGATCCGCCTAGCACTTTCAATCTTTTGCTTGAACTCGGGCAACTTGCCAATGTCTTCCAACATGATGTCCAAGCAATGTGCCGCGCAGGGAGTCCAAAACAGGGAAGGTATCTTTTCTTCTAACAACCTACCCGCTGCCTTATAATTAGCCCCATTGTTTGTTACAATATGAACAACATTTTCTTTTCCTATTTCTCCAATCTTGCCCCTCAAGCAACCTAGCTAACATGGCAGCATCATGAGATTCGCCCGATGCATCAACAGACTCTAAGAAAAAAGTCCCCTCTGGACTATTGACAAGGAAGTTTATCAGGTGTCTATTTCTTCTGTCAGTCCATCCATCTGACATCAACGTACACCCATATCGCTTCCAAGCAATCTTATGCTTTTCTAACAACAAGTCTGTTTCCTTGTTTGCTCTCTCTAGGAGTTTGACCCGCAAATCATGATAGCTAGGAGGTCTCCACCTGAATCCTATTTGTGCAACAGACTCTATCATAACCTCAAAACTCCTAGCAGTTGCAGTATTAAATGGAATGCCACAGTCATAGAAGTAATATGCAACATGCATTGCTACTCTGTCCTTCTCCTCTTTACTTTTTGTACATTCTTCAAGGGGTTTTTGATAACTCTTGCTATGCCTTTCATCCACAATTTCTTCAGGGGTTTTTCTAGCCATTGCAGCAATTGATTTTGATGGCGGTTGTGAAAACCTCAAAGCTGCTTGCTTTCTTTTGCTACTAGTCCCCGAACTAGGATGACTAACAGAGTTGTGGGATGATGGTTGTGTTGGTTCCAATGACACATCTTGTGGACCTTCATCTCCATCTTGTCATCATCATTATCAACCAAACTGAACGGCTTGTTCCTTAATTCTTCAATATATAATCCCGCATTTCTTTCATTATTTCTGTTGTTGTATTTGGACATGCAACACCATCTCCATAACCCTTGGCTAAGTGTTGTTTTAATCTCTTTATCCCTTGGGTTATTTGTCTTCCACATAAATTGCATTGGATCAAATCTTTTCTACTCAAATCCGGCCAAAACACATACTTCGATCCACCCTGGATCTTTAGAATTAGCCTTTCGCTTAGGATCCTTTGATGAATCATAAGTAATTTTAGTACTTTCGTTGTCCATAATATGTCAAAAACAACATAAATGAACTCCTAAATACACACATTAACAGTAAAGTATTTAACACTGCCGTGTGCTACTGCTTACTGCCTGAGTATTTAACATAAAAAAATACTGCCTGAGAATCTCAAAGAATAAAAATTGTGGCAGCAGTAGAGGAATAAAACAAGACAACAAAAAAACTTGCCAGGCAGCAGAGGAATAAAAGAAGATAAATAAAAGCAAAAACCAGCCAGCAGCATAGGAAAGCAGAAAAAAACAGCAGAGGTGAAAAAAGAAGAAAGAAAGAAGAAGGAATACCGTGCGTGGTCACCGTGGTGGTTGGCGGCTGGGCGAGTCGGTGCTGGTGGTCGGCGAGTGTAGAGAGGAAATGGTGGTCGGGCAGTAGGCAGTGAAGTCGCGAAATGAAGCCGTTGGCGATGTTACTTGTTTTAGGGTTAGAAGAAATTCTATTTTTTTTAATACAGAACCCGGGTTGAACCGAGTTAAACCCGGGTCGACACCGGGTTAGGCGCCATTGGGCGACGCCTAGACGACTAGGCGACGCCTAATCGACGCCCAAGCTCGCCTCGCCTCGCCACTTTTAGGCGAGGCGAGCCAACTAGGCGGTTGGGCTTGACCGCCCAGACGCCTAGGCGACGCCTTAACAACCATGGTATACATGCTAACACACAAAAGCCAGGCAAGAGGTTTGTTGCAGAATTTTTATGCATTTGTACAAACATAGTTCTCAGTCTCTATAAAAAAACATCAGAAGTAACAATGGACAGGAGTTCAATATGCCTGCATTTTATGCGGGAAAAGGAATAATTCATCAAAGAAGTTGTGTTGAGACTCCCCAACAAAATAGTGTTGTAGAGAGAAAGCATGGTCACATCTTGGTTGTAGCAAGAGCTCTCAAGTTTCAAGTTACCCTCCCTTAAAAGTTTTGGGATGATTACATCACTCATGTTGTTTACTTGATCAACAGGTTGCCATCCCCTGTTCTACAAAACTAAACACCGTATCATGTGCTCTTTAACAAAGCCATTTCTTACACAAACTTGAGGGTATTTGGTTGTTTATCCTTTACCTCAATTCTTTCTGCTCATTGAACTAACTTCAGTCCTAGAGCTAGAAAGTGTCTTCTCTTGGGATTCACTAATGGTGTTAAATGTTACAAAATATGTGACTTAGTTACTGGTCATGTTTTCATGTCTAGAGATGTCATTTTTCATGAACATATTTTCCTCTACCATGAGTCTTCAAGGTCTTCTATCACTTTAGAATGCCTTATCCTCCCTACAACCTCTCCTTTCCAAGATAGCACCCACACCATAGATCCAAATCAAACCCTATCATCTCTTGAACCAAACAATATAGCCTTCCAACAGGACTACAGTACTGACTCTGTAATGAACATTAGTTCCTCTCAAGATTGCAGTACTAACCAACCTAATGCTCATTCTACACCTCCTCAAATCAGAAGATCATCTAGACAAAGAGCTAAGCCAACATACCTTGAAGATTATGCTTGTTCTTCACATCATAAAACATTCACTCCACATATTCTCTCAAATGTTCTATCTTATTCTAGTCTATCTCAAATTCACAAAGTCTTCTGTGTGAATGTTTCATCAGTAGGTTCTATAATCATACCAAGAAGCTGTTATACACCCTTGTTGAGAAAAGGCAATGGACACTGAACTTGCAACTCTTAAGGCTAACCATACATGGGAGTTCATGGATCTACCTCCATCCAAGAAACCAGTAGGGTGCAAATGGGTATACAAAGTGAAACACAATTCAGATGGTAGCATTGGACGCTACAAGGAAAGATTAGTAGCCAAAGGGTATACTCAAATCCCCGGACTAGACTACGTTGGA
This sequence comes from Ipomoea triloba, assembly GCF_003576645.1. NCBI lineage: Eukaryota > Viridiplantae > Streptophyta > Magnoliopsida > Solanales > Convolvulaceae > Ipomoea > Ipomoea triloba. The sequence continues at coordinate 20,518,388 of NC_044927.1, forward strand.
ACTTTCAGTCCAGTAGCAAAATTAACAACCATAAGGACTCTACAAAGTCAATAGATTTTTCCTCTAGTTTTTTTCTTTGACAGTAAGTCCGTCATTGCCATTGCTAAAAATTTGGTGTTTCATGAGCATACAAAGCACATTGAGCTTGATTGTCACCTAGTTAGGGAGAAGCTACAAAAAGGACGCCTTAAACTACTTTATGTTCCTACCGGCAACAACTAGCTGATGTTTTTACCAAACCTCATCCTCCTGACTCATTTCTCTCTTTCATTTCCATGTTGGGTATTCACAATGTGTATGCTCCAACTTGCGGGGGCATATCAAAGAAAGCAGATAAAAGCTCGCGTGCAGAGCATGCAAAGGGATAATCTGCTCAACGAAGTTCTGCAAAATATCTTAGCAGTTATTCTGTTTCAAGTTTAATACATTATGTTAGACCTGTAGATTTTTACAACAAACTTTGTTACTCTCATTGTATAAATACTTTATCTGTACAGTATATTCAACACAGAAAATAAAACTTCAGTTTGTTCTTCATCTCTCATCTGCTGATTATCTTCTTCCTCCCATTTCTTCACTTCACTGTTCATCCATGTCCTAGTTACTATATATCAAAAAATCTGTTACCCGTTAAACTATATAAAAAATCTATTATTCAAATTGGTGCAACCTAGTGATCAACAATTAAAATATTGTCTAAGTCTTGAATCCTAAATTTAAAAGACTCCAACAAGCCGAGTAGGACTTAAAATGATCAAATATATTCGAAATTGAGAAAGTTCCCACCCCTACCCCCTTGAACAAGCTAGCATGTGCCTCCCTCTCTTTATTTGAGCAAGAGTTTGGAAGGTGGTCTGACATTGCTGAAGACGACATAAAGAAGACTAGCAAGTTGAGGACTTTAAGTTGGGTGACTGATAATGGAGAAAGTAATCAAGTTCAATGTTCTGAAAGGTAGACAATATTGCATCGATCTGGATATATACTAGCAAGGAAAAGGCCTAATGGTGAAATTAAGAAGCAAGGCCTAACTTATTCCTTGCTCTTTCATGAGGTTGACATCATATCAACCGTATCATAGATGGAGGATGGGCCATGGCTGGGCATCCTCATCCTCAATGGCTAATTAAAGATTTTTGGAAAGTAGTGAAATGTAGCGCATGCAACAGTCTTCGATATTTACCATTTGAGGGATATGATCGAGTACACTTGGGAAAAGGTACAGTCAAGGGAAACTAGGGACTAGGTTACGTTGAAGAAAAACTAGACCGCATTTAATGTTAGTACAATGTCTGATTTATTCGTGCTGGGGAAGCGAATGCTTCATCTATTATTGCGTCGTGCAGCGACCACCTTCTCATTGTTCTTTGGTCGTTCCGTAACCTAGAGGTCAAAGACCTGAGGGTTTAAATTTGAAAATATTTGGATTAAAAAACCCTAATGCAAAGAGATTGTTGCCAGGATCAGAGCTAGAATATAATTTATCTAAGGGGCTCAATGTGGTTTCCCATGTGGATTTGTGCAGTAAAGCAGTTTGTGAATGTGGGAAAAAATTTACAAGGAACTTCCAATTGAGAATTGAGCATTTTAAAATTCAGATGGAACAACTAACTCATATGACACATGTCAGATTACAATGGGGTTCATGCTTAATCATAGCTAGGGACTCCAATCTTATTTTGAGCATTATATTATAGCCTGTTGCTAAACATAGAAGAAATTATAAGCTAATATGGGGCAATTCAAGGAGGACAATGGAAAATTCTCTTTTAAAAATTGTTACAAAGCATTATCAAGGGAGTTGCCCACCATTGATATCAAAGGATGGTCGTGTATGTGGAGATTCAAAAATCCCCCTAGCTAGGTGTGTGTATTTTTCAGAAACCATTCTACGTCTGTTGGGAATATTGTGAAAGGTGCTAAAATATACCTTAGGGATTGGAAAAAAACCATCAACCTGGAAGAGCTTTACAACACACAACAACCTTTTTACTGCGAATTGGATTAAACCCCAATCAGGTTGGTTGAAAAAGAATGTTGACAAGGCATGCAGTTAATACGAACAGTTGTAAGATGGGCCGGGATTTGGTTGGTGGTATGGGATGAACATGGATACTTCATGGCAGCAAAATGTACTCCTTGGAATAATTAATGGTCTATACACACCAAAAGAAGCAGATGCAATGGTCATTTGTGAAGCCTTAAGCCTTAAGGCTGCATCCACATTCAGTTTAGACCACCCACGATGTTTGGACTATCCCTAACTCATTCTCATCCCTACTTTTGAGCTATGGATCAGGTCAGACAATGATTTTTATTGTTTTGCGTGCTCATATCGAACATGCTTATATTTTAACTCGACTAGTCCAATTTAGTTCAAATAATAATAACTAGATAGATTGTGGGCCAACCCGCCTATTTGTCATTACTTAGAGGAAGAGAGATATAGAGAACTTAGTGTGTGATAGAAATTAAAAAAATATCTTTCGTGTAAAAATCTTGGAAGACATTTTTTGCCAAAAATGATTCATTTTTCCTTTTATTTTAATGAATATTATCCGTTGACGTCATTTTTTGCTCATAGTCAAACACTGACAAATTCAAACTTTCTAAAATCATTTTTCAAGTTTATAAACTAATCCTTAATAAGGTTAAATGCTTTGATTTATGAGAAGCTAAGCTTGCAGCCCGCCACTATGCACGAAGAGTGTGTTATAGGTGAATCTTGCATTGTAATCCTAATTAGAAATGGACTACAAGGAGGTAACCAACCTAGGTTGCATATAACTGATTGACTAAAACAAAAAAAAATTAGCCAATAGACAGTTCCTTAAACGAGTTAAAACTTTGTGATTACCAAGTCGACTGGGTTGTCATTATTAAATGCTAATTCATAAGTATTAAATGCTAATTCATAAGTATTCAATAATTAATTAAGAAAAAGATCACACTTTTTATTTCCTTAATTATTTTTCGTTTTTGAATGTGATTTCTTAATTGTCAAGTGAGCAAATATGGCATCTCAACTTATATTTGTTAATAAAGTTGTAAATTTGGTGCATCCGTCTAATGGAACGTAACTAAGTAATATAACAATCAAAGAACTAATTCAAATTGACAACTTGAACAAAAATTAAAGAGTTTTGGTCACATTTGTTCACTTAAAAGTTGAAGGATCATATTTTAAATAAAAAAGTAATTAAAGAACTAATTCAAATTGACAAATTGAACAAAAATTAAAGAGTTTTGGTCACATTTGATCACTTAAAACTTGAAGACCATATTTTAAATAAAAAGTTATTAATAATGATTAATATATACTGACTGCGTACTTGCATAGTATTCATATACATTCCCCGCCCTTCTATTTCTCTCCTTTCTAAGTTTTCCAATGGATAAAGAATCTATACATTTCACACTATGTGATAAAACCTTTTAGCAAATAGACACCATTTTAAGAGGCAGAGGAGAAAACCAGTGTGGGCCCTATGATATTTGTCCCGTGAATGAGAAATCTAATTTAAAACTTGTTTTTAGCATTTAAATGAGGTTCAGTTTTTTTATTTTTCATGAACATTGAAAGTTTGAGTTTGGGTTGGACTCCTTGTGTTACCTCCTCCTGAGCTTAGGTTAAATTCACTGGCCAAGGACCTTGTGGTACAGTGGCATCAAACCCTTCCCTTTATACGGGAGATGGTGGGTTCGAGCCTCAGTGGAGGTTGTAATAGAGTTAGTAGTATTAAAAAAAAAAAGGTTAAATTCACTGGGTACATAATATATTATGGTGAAGTAAAAAAACTTAGGTTATTAAAAAAAAATCAGTGTGCTTGAATACTCTACAATCTGTGTGTACATTTCTATCCGACTATCCCTATAATTAATTAGGTTGCATTGTCTAAATCACGATGCCAATACACAACTCATTTTTACATGTAGTGGCATTAGAATCCAGCAAGACAGCTATATATTGTACCTTGGAAAAAACAGGTAGAGTATGCCTATAGATAAAATCTTTAAAATTAGTTTGCGCATCCAGGGAATCGAACACTGGTCAGTACCGTGGGAGGGTAATATGATACCACTACACCAGATGCGCTGCTTGATGCCAACTTTTGTCACAATTATATATATATACAGAATCTACATTATAATGCCAATTCCATATGTTATAACTTATAGGAAAAAGTGTCAAATTGGCCCCCTAAGTCCGGTGGATAGTGCAATTAGGCCCCCTAAGTGCAAAAAACTCCATTCAAGCCCCGTAAACCGGTAAAATAGTTCAATTAAGTCCAAGTTGACTTGTTTATCAGGTAAAATTCGTGAGGTGTTGACACGTGTTCCTTTTTTATTTTATTTTTCAAAACAAATATTTTTATTTATTAAAACTATTATTTATTATAAATAAATAATAAATAATATTAAATTAAAAAAAATAGCCATGAGCCATGGAAGAAGATGAGAAACCAGTTTACCATCTTCTTCTTCTTCGTCTCGCATTCTCGCTGCACGTTCGCCGGAGGGAGAGAGAGAGAGAAGGAGCTGCACCCTACCAGTCCGACGCCGGCGAACACAGCCGTAGCCACCACCACAATCGTCCCTCTCCCTCGCCGGCGAACTAAGATGCAGCAGGCGTGAACGACGGAGCTTGAGCGATGGTTGATCTTGTTCATCTCTGGCGGTGAGGTTGACGGAGTAGCAGGCGGCGAGAACTGGTTCCTCCTCCAGCGTCGGACTGGCAGCGGCGGCGATTGCAAGGTGCAGCTCCCTCTCTCTCTCCCTCCGGCGGACGTGCGGCGAGGATGCGAGACGAAGAAGAAGATGGTAAACTGGTTTCTCTTCTTCCTTGGCAGCCGGGCTGTTTTTGTTTTGTTTATTATTATTATTATTAAATTTAATATTATTTATTTTTATTCATAATAAATAAAAATATTTGTTTTGAAAAATAAAATAAAAAAAAGACACGTGTTAGCACCTCACGAATTTGACATGATAAACAAGTCAATTTGGATTTAATTGAACAATTTTACAGGTTTAAGGGACTTGAATGGAGCTTTTTTCACTTAGGGAACCTAATTGCACTATCCATCCGACTTAGGGGGCCAAATTGACACTTTTCCCTAACTTATATTAACCTAAGTCATTTCTAATTTTTTTTTTACAAATAAAATTAATGTACACAAATGTACCATTAGAAAGCTTTTATTGAGATTCTTAAATGGTGCTCATATTATTTTTTTTTTCCAATTTAGTTAACGAATCTACATATACATAAAGTGACTACTATAGAATCATAAAATTACTACAAGACTATAGGTTTATAAAGTCATCACTGTGAATTTATAAAGTTACTATTATAAGTTCATGAAATCACTACTACAAGCACTATAAGAAAAATACACATAGACAACATTGAAACGACAACAGTTTTTGACTAAAGTGTTGTGTTTTGTGTAAAAGACAACAATTTAGGAAAAAACCGTTGTCTTTGACGCAACACTTTTATTAAAGACAACGGTTTTTACCGAACCGTTGTATTTAACCGTTGTTGTCGGTGTGTTGTCTTTAAGCACACTTGACCCGTTGTCTTTGCTCGGGACCTACAACAACACCGGCTTCAACAACACTCAAATAGACAACGGTTTTTAACCGTTGTCTTTTCTAAAATAGACAACGGTTAAAAACCGTTGTCTTTACTCGGGACCTACAACAACACCGGCTTCAACAACACTCAAATAGACAACGGTTTTTAACTGTTGTCTTTTCTAAAATATTGTATTTTATGAACATGCATATTGTATTTATGAACCTAATTTTTATAAAGCTAAAATATTATTTTTATGAACCTCGGTCCAATATGCAATTTGCCACTAATAATTTGCAAGGTGGGGATTTGATTGCTACCACAAAAACTAGGGATTTGGATTTGAATTGAACTCTTTGTACGTAAAAATGTACAATTTGATGTTGACTTTGAAAACTAGAGTGACTTATTTTATCTCCCCATGAACTTGAGTCAGTAGTACTCCAAAAAAAAAAAAAAAAAAAAGAAGAAGAAGAAGAAAAGAGCGGGTTCATAGTCTAGAATATAGCCCTGTACAGCTGAGGAATCTATATATATATATATATATATATATATATATATATAATTTGCATGACTTAAATGTTCTTGTCATGCTCATGGTTTTTAAACAGATTTTACAAAATTTAAATATTTTGTTGAAATTATTTTTGAATTTTAGTACTTAGGAATATTGTGATACTTAAATTAATATATTTAACTATACAATAAATCATAATATCAAAATAAATTTTTAGAACGTTTTTATTTTTGTATGGTTATTGTCCACATTTATCTGATAAAACATGCTGCATACCCCTTCTGCTTCATGGTAGAAATTTTTGGTCTATTTGTCATTTTATTATTGCCTGATTGCTTTAGAGGCAAAGTCCTAGTTTTCTAACTTTTTTGGGTGTATATGTAGTATTTTTCTATATAATTAAAAGATAAAAAATGTTTTTTTAAAAAATATGGATAACAAAAAGTACGAAGTACCATTTTCCTTACAACTATATATAAATATATATATATATATATATATAGAATTTTATTCAAATGTGGTCGCGCCCTTACGTGCGGCCGTGCGGTTTACACCACTCAATTTTAAGAAATGCACCACTCAATGTTACGAAATACACCACTCAATACATTGAGTGGTGTGTTTCTTATTTAAGAAACACACCACTCAATTGAGTGGTGTGTTTCTTAAATAAGAAACACACCACTCAATGTATTGAGTGGTGTATTTCGTAACATTGAGTGGTGCATTTCTTAAAATTGAGTGGTGTAAACCGCACGGCCGCACGTAAGGGCGCGGCCACACCTGAACATGACCCTATATATATATATATATATATATTCATAAACATAAACCTTAATATACATAAACACTAATTTGAATGTACATCATATGTATTTTCATTCACTATATAATAGGTTCATAATGCTTATTTTATATGTTTAGAATAATAAAATTTAATGTATAGGGAAAAGGTACAAATATGCCACTGAACTATTTGGGGGATATTAATTAAGCTATCAAACTCCAATAAGCTCCAAATTCA
>NC_044927.1:20525534-20600859 GCF_003576645.1 Ipomoea triloba
TAGTGTTTATGTATATTAAGGTTTATGTTTATGAATATATATATATATTATATATATAGGTCATGTTCAGGTGTGGCCGCGCCCTTACGTGCGGCCGTGCGGTTTACACCACTCAATTTTTAAGAAATGCACCACTCAATGTTACGAAATACACCACTCAATACATTGAGTGGTGTGTTTCTTATTTAAGAAACACCACTCAATTGAGTGGTGTGTTTCTTAAATAAGAAATTTGAATGTACATCATATGTATTTTCATTCACTATATAATAGGTTCATAATGCTTATTTTATATGTTTAGAATAATAAAATTTAATGTATAGGGAAAAGGTACAAATATGCCACTGAACTATTTGGGGGATATTAATTAAGCTATCAAACTCCAATAAGCTCCAAATTCATCCATGTTCTTGTAAAAAAAGAGCAATTAGCCTTTTTAACAGGTTACTAATAGGTTTTTGCTGATTGGGATGCCTAGTGGATTTTTTATTTTATATTATTATTATTATTGTTGTTGTTGTTATTAAGGAGAAAAAGCGTAAAATTAAATAAGAAGCTATAGTTGAGGGTCAAATCCTTAGGTTTTTTGTTTTTTTGGTCAAATGCTTAGTAGGAAAATAATAATAATAATAATAATAATAATAATAATAAAATATAAAATAAAAAATCCACTTGGCATCCCAATCAGCAAAAACCTGTTAGTAACCTGTTAAAAAGGCTAATTGCTCTTTTTTTACAGGTTCATGGATGAATTTGGAGCTTATTGGAGTTCGATGGCTTAATTGCTATTTCCCAAATAGTTCAATGGCCTATTTGTACCTTTTCCCTAATGTATATAAAACATTACACGGAATAAGGGTCAAATACGTAATCGAACTACACACCAAACTGCAATTAGGGTAGGCATTCAACTCAAAAAAGCTACAATCAGGTCACTGAATAGCACAAATTCAAGCAATTGAACCTAAAGTGACCTGTTGACCGGACAATTAGATGACATGGCAGTTACCAAATTAACATTTTAAAAAAATTATTTTAATAATTTTTAAATAAAAAACCTATAAAAGAAAAAGAAGGAAAAACCTATCGGCTACCCCCTTCCCCCCGTCTCTGCTGGAGACGAAGGACATGTCATCGTCTTTGATCGGAGATGAAGACATGCTCTTTGTCTCTGGTTGAAAACGAAGATAGACGAATTATTCAAGTCTCTTTTTTTCTTCGGCGGAGACGAAGGAGGGGGAAGAGGGTGGCCAACGGGGTTGTTTAAAAAGTTTTCTATTTAAAATTATTAAAATAAATTTTTAAAATAAAAATTAATTTGGTAACTGCCACGTCATCTAATTACTCGGTCAATAGGTCACTTTAGGTTTAATTGTTTGAATTTGTGTTGTTCAGAGGCCCGGTTGTAGCTTTTTTGAGTTGGATGGTCTAATTGCAGTTTGGTATGTAGTTTGATGGTCTATTTGACGCCTATTCCAACACTACACTATAGATACATTATGTTTAATAACATTTATCATGCGCTATGGTCATAATATTTGTTCTTTATGATTACAAATCTAAACTTAAATGTACATAAACACTAAACTACATACGCATCACATCTATTTGCATTCACTAGGGATGGCAACGGGGCAAGGCGAGGGAGGGGAGTTGGGTCCCATCCCTGTCCCTGCCCCGTTCCTCGACAGGGATGGGAAATTATCTCCCATCCCCGTCCCCACGGGAATTTTTTGGGATGGGACTTCCCGCCCCGTTTTTGAATGAAAACATAAATATATTGTTCAAATGTTATGTTAAATTGTTAAGTCGTGAATCCTTAAACAAAGTCAAAATACATAAATAGATTAATAGAACTAAAATGTTCAAACTCTAAAAATCCTAAATATCCAAATTAAAGTTGTAAACATGAATAATAATCACAAAGTAGTTGGCCTGAAATGGAAGTTCTTCAGCTGATTAGTTTGGCTATAATCCAACTCAGTGCCAGGGCATTCTTTGTGGTTAATGGAAATTCTATGAGAAAAAAATAATTAAGACCAAAAAGAAATAAGCAAACACAGAACAGTGCTGGCATTCAATTAATAAACATTTCCAACAAAAGAGAAAATCTCTGGAAACTAATGAGTCTAATTGATACCTGAAATAGCATTTTGGTTAAAGGATCAAGGTCACCCCTTGCTATGCCTTTAGCAACTTCTGGAGGTAGCATTGTATTGTTAGTTATGGAATATATATATTATATAATATATATAATATAATATTATATTCGGGAAATTAGGGATAGAGATCAGGGATCGGGGTCGGGGCGAGGCTGGTGATGCCCTCCCCGTCCCCGGCGAGATGGGGAAATTCTTCTCATCCCCGCCTCTATTCCTCGAAAATTCCTCAAACCGCCCCGCCAGGGCGGGGATCAGTTTTTTCCGTCTGGGGCGGGTTGAATTGTTATCCCTAACATTCATTCTGTAGTAATTAGTTTATATACGGAGTATGTATTTCTTATATATGTTCATAAAAACAAAACTTAATATACATAAAATTATATTAAATGCACTATGATGAACGATATAACTATTGATATGATAATATATTTGATTATATATCGACACTAATACTAGCATTTCATATGACCAAGTAAACAAAATACAAATCTTACTCCAATCCAGAGATTAATTTAGTACCTAGCTATACAATTGTCTTTCACATCAAATTGAATTTTGTGGGTCTCCATTTAACTTGTAGCATTAGTGTAGTGAGATTAGTATTTGGTTTACTCGGTCATACGAAGTACTTTAAAGACTTGATGATGATTGAAGTGTAGTATGGGTCAAGAACCTCTCATATAATACTATATCATAATATACAAATAAATATATTCTGTAGACCACACGTCATTGGCCCTCCATTCATGTTTTATTAATCAAAACAATCATATTTGTAATATAGCCATATAGGAGAGGGTCTGAGAACATGTTCTTTTATATATATATATATATATATATATATATATATAAAAGAATTAATATGTTTCATTTATTTAGGTTGATCAGTTGTTAAGAGTTGCTCAAAGTTAAGAAAAAAAATGGGTGGAGTGCGTAATAATTATAAAGAATTCGATCTATTTTGTAAATTAACACTATATGTTGATTCAAAATGTGGTGGCATTTTTGTAAGGAAATAATTTCTTATAATATATATAATGTGCAATAGTTTTCAATATATTATTATTAAAGTGATTTTCAATTTTCAATTATATTCTCTTTTTTGGGGGGGAGGGGATTACGTTTCGCGTAACTAATTCCCTCCCTGGAATGGCTTGGACCCTTAACTTGATGTTGGTTAAAAATATATGAGCCCTTACCTCTCAACCAATAGTTATACCATGGACTTGGGTCCACCTAGCAAGGTGGACTCAACAATTTACACATTGAATGCTCACAATTCAAATTGTGAACATTTAGTATGTAAATTGTGAACATTTAATTGTTAACATTTAGTATATAAATTGTATATTTTGACCTGAGTTCACAGAATAATTTGTCTCCACTCAACCACACCCCTCAAATTTGATTTTCAATAATATATAAAGTACAAACATGTCATTCTTGCCCCAATCAAACAAGTCATTCTAATATTACAAAATTATCAGAGCATCCTTATCAGTGGAGATATTTCGCGGTAACTGAGGAGTTTTGTAAGTGTGATTAGGAAAGAGAAAATTGGATGAGAAGAAAAAAAATAAACAAATATAATTTTTAAAAAATAATAAAATAAAGTTACTGTCAAGCGCACTGAAGCGCGCCTGACACGCACGCGCTCGCTGGAACGCATTCGCCTGAAATTAGGTAAAGGTGAGACCCATTTTCTGAAATAACCCAAGCATTTGCAGATGCTTTCCACTCCATCTCTCTCCTCCCTTTTTTCTTGCCAACTAAAATGATCCTCTGACATAAATCACTCATTATGCATCAATGTGGATGCTCTCATTGTGTATTATATCAAGTATTATTGCCGATGGACAAAATAGTAGTTCCCAATATATATGGAAAATCAACTTGAAACGAATTCATAAGCTTTGATTGCTAGCAACAACGGGGTGTAGGGTTTGAATTGTATCAAAGACTAAAAAATGGAGGTATGAATTTGATATCGTTGTGGGTACTAGTATACAAATATTTTAAAGTTTATAAGTCAGTTAAAACTTAAAACACTTTCCACGATTTACTTCCTTCACTGATCTCGAAATATGAACATTAAATGATTCTTAAATTTAGAATTTAAACTTACAAAAAAATACAAAGAATTTGGCCATATATATGGTCATTAATTAAGAATAGTAAAAAACGCGTATTAGTTCCCCAGTTGAGATGGACAGGAGGAAGTCCCTTTCCATGACTTAGTCCTGGATGCTAACTTCACCATTACATTACAACCTAGTTCACTGGAAAGTCGATCGTGCAGAAATTTCTACGTCTGCGCTTTTTGTATTGATTCGAGACTAGATCTGATGTGGTGACGACTAGTTAATTAACGATTTAATATTTAGGTGTATTTAAATTATACTAATAAAATTTTGAGTAGTTAATTAACCTGTGTGCTCATAGCCAAAGAGCTTGTGATCTAGTGGCACCCGGTGTTCCAGTTTACACTCCCACATATGGAAGTGGTGTTAGGAAATAATATTACGAAAATAATATTTCCAAAAAATAACAAGCACAAAAGAAACGAAAGGAATTTATGGACAAAGGTAAGCTTGAGTCGTGTACTTACTACACTGTCCTTAAAACCTTATTTGCTACCTCCACGGTGCTAGGAGCGTTGTAGCCTAGGTTTCCCATGATAAAACAGACTTCGATTTCTAGTTTGAGCACTCCAACTTAGAAACCCAACGAACAAGAACAAAGGCCTGAACACAGTATGCAAAGAAGGGAGTAGAAGTAGATTTTCGAGAGAGAAATGTGTGTTTTTCATTCTGTGTAAAATGCAGCTTCTACCATCAACTTATATAGGAGTTGCTGGATTAATAGCATTTAATCATAGGCACTTAATCTGATCATAAAACCATGCTTGTAACTCCTGTAACGGTAGAGCAATACCTGAGAATTGATTCAAATAATAAAAATTGGAATTAACCCGGAATTAATTCCGTAACGGATAAATCAAAACTTGAAAGGTCACTACCCGAGACAAGGAGTCACACCGAGGTGATCAGATTACACGAATGGACTAGGATTCGGCCAATGATTCGCCATTATGCGAGTCGTCCGAACCAGTCTGGTTCACGGCTTAGGCCGAACCCACGAGTCCTTGGGCGAGGACTAGGAGACCACCACGAGTCTTTCTTGGCCGAGGACTAGTGGAGTCCAAATCCTAGTGGCTTCGTGTTGGAAAAAAGTCTCGAAAATTTGGCATACGAGTTCAAGCCTTTTCGAACTCATTTTGGGATTTGATTTGCACCCCCTGCGCGCGAGAGAGAGCCTCTATGCTATACAATTCACTAAGTCTAAGAAAGGCTCTTGTATAAATAGTGGTGCAAATCCACTTCCCAAACCAATGTGGGACAAAGCCTTATTCAAAGCTTTCCCACCATTTTTCCAACTCAAATGGGTCAACTTTGAGAACCAATTTCTCATTCACCCATTATCCGTTTTGTGCGTACAATATATCAATCTTTTCGTCTAACTACGAAAACCCGAATCCACTTTGACCCGACCCAAATCGGAAGTGGACCTCACATTTATTTGTACCACAAAATAGCCACTTAAATTGCCATTTTATGCTATTTTTCCAATAGTGGGTTCGAGCCTCAGTGGAGTCAACTGTTGACTCTTTGTGCTTCAGTAGATTGAGAAAGTAGCTATGAACAGATACTACATTGTAACAGAGTAATTAATAAATTTTAAAAATCAAATTTATAATCTTTATTTATGAGAATTATATGTTTCACTCGCATGATCACCTCTTTCAAAATTTATTGTTGATGTATATATTGTATGCGTTTTATTTATTAAACTAACTTCTTTATTTTTGGGTGTTAAGTTAGTTTTCCTTTATAATTTTAATAATAATGCCCAACAAATAAGCATCATCAGACACCTTGACTCGTCCGATGCAATCGTTATTGCATGGACCATGGTCCACACAGCTGTGTGGATCAAAAATAAAAAGCACATTATTTTTGTACTGAAGGTACATTATTTTTATACTGTAGGTACATTATTTTAGGGTACATTATTTTTGTACTGAAGGTACATTATTTGATATATACTATCAAATAATGTACCTACAGTACAAAAATAATATACTTTCAGTATAAAAATAATGTACTTTTTATTTTCGGTCCACACAGACCATGGTCCATGCAATAATTTGCCAACAAGTTCCTAGACCGAAATTAATTTTTGCGACGTATCTTGTAATGCAGGTAATGTGAGATTTAGCCCTGATAGCACGCTTACACGGTATTTAGTGGGCCCAATTGCCTCTTAATTAGTTAATTATTGAAGACCATAAATGTACTTTTTATGAATAAAACTCACAACACTTATTATTGAACATTTAAGTCTACTACTTAAAAAAATAATAATAAAAAAAAAAGACTCATAACTCATGAGATGTAAATGAGATGACGCGTGTCTCTTTTAACTTAATCTTTGAAGTGTAATAATCTAACACGAACAAGATTACTTTTGATTTGTGAGGTACTTGTGTACCTTAGTTGAGGAAACTTGTGATTAGACAAAAAAATAAATAAAATAAGTGTAACATTTTTTTTATCTTTGATTTATGAGAACATTTACATTCATATTTGAATGTGTGTTTTGCGTATAATCCGCATTGTGAACATACACCAGCTACTACAAAAAAGAGCAAAGAAATATGACTTTTGGCTATCCTTTTTTAAAAGAAAGGTAGTGTATTGTTAATAAAAATTTGCGATGACAAAATTGTAAATAAGAAAAACAAACCGCATCCCTTTTTAACAAAACTCTAGCAGTCTCTCCTCTTCATACACCGACGGCGTTCAGCCACCACCAACGCTACCGTAGTTGCCACTTTCAGCTAACACCGATTGACGACGACGCCACATCCACCGCTAGCCTTAGCCACTGAAAGGCATTTTTGCCAATATATATTTTTTAAAATGGTTAAAAATATGTATTTTAGTACGGAGTATTATTTTGATAAATATGATATTTGTTGATTTTTTAGAAATTATATTTTGAATTTGTATTAATTTGTGGTTATTTTTACCTTGATATGTAAAAATATGAATTTTGGTGAATAATATATATATATATATATATATATATATATATATTTATTTATTTATTTATTTATTTATTTATTTGTTTGTGCTTATATATTAATGTGTATGTCCATGCTTTTGAATTTTATTTTATTTTTTATTTCAAAATTTGATGATTTTTAAGATGAGTTATTGTAATTAAATATAATTAATTAAAGTGTGAATACCTATGGCACAAGAGTTACTATTATTATTTTATTTTGAATTTTGACATTTCAAATGTTTAATTTTAAATTTTAATAATTTTTTTTTTGTGAAATAGGTATTTTGATCAATTAGGTAGTTTAATGAATTAGGTATTTGATGAAAAAAGTATTTAGATGATTTAGGTACTTTAATTTGATTAATTACTTAGGTATATATTTTGAATATGAATTAGATTGAATTTGATGAGTTAGGTATATAATTTGATGAATTAGGTATATAATTAGATATTTTAATGTGATGAGTTAGATAACACATACTTTAATTATATATTAAGCATTTTGATGAATTAAGTGAGACAAACCAATCTAAATTGTATTACTTGTTAATTATTATCACCAAAAAATTAAACAACTATATCCAACCAAACAACTCATAAGTGTTGGTCATACTCACTTTTCGTACCTAAGTTATCATTGACGCTGTACTTTTCGTCTGTTTACTAATAAAAAATAAAAAATATTATAAACGAAATTTACAATTTTAGTATAATTCAATGACAAAAAATGAACCTAAAAAGACAAAAAGTGCAACGTTAATAATAACTTAGGATGTAAAATGCAAATTTTCCTTATTAAAATAAGTTTTGTTTGAAATGTAATATCTACCACAATAAATAATGTAAAAGGAGGACCACAGGATCGGACCGTATGAGGAATCAGCGGTCAATGAGTCTTCCGTCTATGTATTACTCTATTTAAACGCCTCATTGTTTCCCCAAATGCATCACTACACTCACTCCAATTCTCCTCTCTAAAGAGTTCCAAAGTTTCTTTCAAAAAAAAAAAACGATGTTGAGAACACTCAATCCTTTCCTGAAGAAAACAAACCTAAGCAAGTACGAGAAACCGAGAAAAGCCGAGGTTGTTGTTCAACCGACATATGTATATAGAGATGAACTTAACGCCGCCAAGAAGCCGCCGCAGAACAAGATTAAGAAGAAGGTGAGATTCAATTTGGAGGAACAAAAGAGCGAGGAAGAAGCTGTTAAGAAGCCGGAAGTGACCGGCGCCGGCGCCGGCGGGGTGAAAGTGAAAATATTGATGACTAAAGAAGAGGCGGCGAGGCTGCTGTCCAGATGTACGGACGGGAGGGTTCTTGCTTTCAACGATGTGGCTAATGAGCTTGTGGATATCCCCTCAAGCCGCGTCGCCGTGGTTTCTTGTGGCGGCGCACTTCATTGACTCGGTTCGGATCGGAGGTTTTTGTATAATATTTTTCCGGCCGCCGGAGAATATATATATATATATATATTAGGTGGGCCGAGGTTAGGTTATATTCTTAGCAGGATTACAGTAATTAATTATGTAAATTATTTAGTGTAAAATACAGAGTGCGAGGTTTGTACTTTGTACTATTAAAATTCATTTTTTCTTTTTTCTTTTTTCTTTTTTCTTTTTTGGGATTCAATTGATCAGTTCTGGCTTCTTTCTATGTCCTCTGAGATCAGTGCTTTCCTACTAATTAAATTCTTAAAAAAAAAACAATGGTAAGAAAATTAATTTGATTCGTTCTATACTTTTAAAAAGTAAGGTTGCAATTAATCATATCAACATGTCATTTTAGAGTATCAAAATTTAAAAATTAATTAGTAAGGGATGATAGCAGGTCGTTAGGGTTCTGACGATGCTCGGATTACTTCTAGGATTATTAGCTAGTCGGGGATTTTTTCCCAAGCCCACAGAAATAGTCAGAGCATCGTCAGAATCCTAACAATCTGCTATCACCGGTTACTAATTAATTTTTGAGCTTCGATGCATTAAAGTGACATATTAATTTGTTTAGTTGTAACTTTTAAAAGTTCAGAACCTAATTAATTTCTCATATAAAATTTGAGAGTGTATTTAACTATTTTTATTTTTCTGCATTGATAATTTATGATGTATTGGTGATGCCTTGTTATTCTACGTATTTTATAGTGCCAAAGGCCATTTGACAAGATGCCGGTACCAACTACCAGGAATATATCAATTTCTTTTATCCCACTAAAGCATGAATCTATTTTAATCCGATCCAAATTAAAAGTGACCCCTACATATATTTTGCTGTAAAATAATCATTTTCTATCCAGTTTTATACTAAAAATACCAACAAAATATTAGCATATTTCTAGGTTCCATCATGGAACTTAGAAAAGAAAGTGGGTTCCTTCAAAGTAGAAAAGCAGCTTTCATTTCTAGGTTCCATATGAAACCCATAATTCGAAATAAATAAATAAATGTAAAGTATATTGAAAAAGACAACTGCTTCTTCTTCTAATCTTCCCTCTTCCTTTCTTCTTACTAGGCGTAATCAGAAATATTATTATCTGAGGAGATAATTAAAGAATAACAAATAAAAAAAATATTCATGATAAAATATGAGGCATAATTAATTAATTAAATAAATAGTAAAAATAAATTGTATATGCTGTAAAAAATTAAATTACATAAATTACAATTAGCATATATAATTTTTTTAGTACTATTGATTTTATTATAAGGTAGTATTTGTTCTATACTTTTCTATCTGTTAAAGTCTAAAAATAATATTTTATCACCGTGGTTCGATCTGAGCACAAGGTGCTTAGCATCATATATAGTTATCATGTTTCAAACTGTAAATTTTAATGAATAACATGCCACAACCAATAAGCTACTTTAGTTTTTAGTAATTTACAAATGTCAAGCACCTTGTGCTCAAATGACATGTAGTGACTCTTCCATAAGTGAGGCCATGAGATTGAGGCTCAATAGAGGCGGTGTTGACATAAAAAAAAAAAAAGTAATTTACATATTTACATATATTTTCATCCCCAACTATGCAATTGTTAATTAAAATGGTTCTCAATCATATCAGGACTCTTTTGGTTTGGACCAAGAACTAGTTTAGGTAAAAATCTCACAATTGAGGATAAAATTGAACAAATTTAAGAGTCAAGGATTAAAGTGATTAAATCCTAATAGTCGAAGGACTAAATTAAATATTAACCTTATTATTTAATTCTATTAAATATCTACTAATAATATATATCCAGGTCCAGTGACACCCGATTGCACTCCCATATAGAAGGAGTGGTTAGAGCCTCAATGGAGGCCATATTGACTCTTTGTAGTTCAAGTAGGTTGAAAAAAAAAATATCTAGCTCCCCCACCATTTGGATCTGCCCCTGCCTTCTGAAGCCTCCTCTTGGAAATTTTAAGAATTGCACCCAAAATTATTTTAATTTTCCAATATACTCCGTATATTTTATTGAAATGTTTTTTGAAAGATCTCACCAAAATACTTCTTTTCCTATTGTGTACCAACCTCAAAAATTAGCAAACCCTTTTCTAATATTATTTTCGGAATATAATCTTGCATTTCAAGTTTCAACACGAAAAAATGTTAAATATATCCTGAACTTTATATGAGAAGTTAATTAGACCCAAATTTTTAAAAATTACAGTTAAGTACATCAACATTTCATTTTAGAGCACCGAAGCTTAAAAATTGATTAGTGACAATGATAGCAGGTCGTTAGGTTTCCGACGATACTCCCGTTGCTCTGGCTACTTTCGGAGCTAGTCGCTAATTTTTTCCCTGGTCCATGGAAATAGCTTAGTTAGAGCATCGTCGGAACCCTAACGGTCTGCTATCACCAGTCACTAATCATTTTTTGAGCTTTGATGCATTAAAATGACAGGTTGATGTACTTAACTGTAACTTTTAAAAGTTCAGTGGCTTACTTGATTTCTCGTATAAAGTTTGATAGTGTATTTGACCATTTTTCCCTTCAACATTGATAATTTATGATGTATTGGTGATGCGTTGTTATTGTACGTATTTTATAGTGCCAAAGGCTTTTTGACAAGATGTTGGTACCTGCAGGAAGCAAGTCAAGCAACATACTCCATAAAATTTTTATTTTGTGAATTGGACAAAATTTGTGGGTACAACATCATTTACCAAATTTGTAATATCAATTTCTTCCAAAATTTTAGTTACAATGGCAATTAAAACTAATACATGCATGAACTCTATAAACATATTTATCAAGTATAAAAATAATAAAATATATATCTAATTTAAAAAATTCCCCCCCCCCCCAAGGATTGGGACCTTTTTGCTGTGGATAGGTTCAATCTTATAACCTTTCATATAAGAGAATCACTACATGCCATCTGAGCACAAGGTGCTTGGCGTCTTATTCCAATTATTTATCTCTAAATCCTTGATCAAGAGGTGCTTGCTGACTCAAGTAGAATAGATCTAAACTGATTAATATTAGATCGAGATTTCAAAATTTTTTCACGTAGCTATTCTCAAAAAATACATGAACCAAAGAATACTATACCTTGGTGTATTATTCAACAATGATGAAGTTATATTCTTAAGCTAGGTTGAGACATGCATGATGTGTGTTAAAGAATAATATTATAAATAGGACTGAAAATCCCTTAAATTTAAGTATCACTCCATGGGATCGTATTACATGACATTCGACATTCACAATTACATTTATAACACATAATGTGTATAAAGACACAACCTATAATAACATGTATTACTTCACTATGTAAAGTGAAAGTTGTCATAAGATTCGAAACGGATCTCATGAATTCTTTTGAATGGCAAGAGAAACTCATAGTTAATTAATACCTGAAAATGTGTAGTACTGGATAAACAATTCCCATGAATTTTGCAACATGTCAAGTGTTGTTTTCTTCGACATTCAACTTTCTTCGTTCTTCCCTATGTTGCTTTGCTTCTTCATTGAAGAAAACATTTGACATGTTCAAACTTCAATTCAAAGTTTGAGTCAAAGAAAAAGTTCCACCTAATGTATCATACCATCAACTACGTCTTCAGTCCAAGCCTTCTATCCATCAAGATCATAGACGTAACCTCCAGCGCGCAATTCAATAAGCCTGATTTGGTTTGTCAAAGTTTTACTATATTTTTTCAATATTTTGATTTTTGATGATGAATAACTCACACTTAACTCCATTATATATTATTATATTATATATTAACTCAGCTCCGACTTGAATAATTAAAATACTTTGTATGTATACTGGTCATACGTCAGGCATTGTATGAGAAGTGTTAAATGAAAAATAATACGGAGTAGTGAAGTTATATAATGCGACAAATACAATAAAAATAATAATCAATATATTATAACTAAATAAGAAATGTAAAATCAAAACATTTTTGTAAATATACAAGAAACTAAGCACAATATGCATGTTATTGTAGGTAATAGGAAAAATGGTCAAATAGGCCAATGCACTTTACTCAAGAAATTAATTAGTCTCTTAAACTTTCAAGGGTTACAATTAAGCCCTTAAACATGTTAATTCAGAGCATTGAGACCTAAAAACTAGTTGGTGACGTGTAATTAAGGTCACTAGGGTTCCGGCAGGCCTCAGACCATATTTTGGCCAAAAACACCGGTGTGGGTTGGTCGCATTCTCTAGTCGCCGGAGAATGAGACCAACCCACACCGGTGACTGTTTCGCCAGTGTTTTTGGTCGTATTATGGTTGAAGGCTCGTCGAAGGTTCGCCAGAACCCTAGTGACATGTAATTACAGGTCAATAAGTAAATAATCGATTTCTAGGCCTCAATGCTCTAAATTAACATGTTTAAGGGATTAATTGCAACCTTTGAAAGTTTTAAGGGCCTATTGACTTCTTGAGTAAAGTTCAAGGGCTTATTTGACACTTTTCCTAGATAATAACATTTACAATTAATTAGTGGGGAATTGAAAAAAAAAGGGTAAAATTGGAAAGATTGTAAGTGTATGTACAATAAAGTAAGTTAACATTACAACTAATTACACAAACCCATTTTTTATTCTTGTTAGAGCCTTACGACCATTGGCTTTATATAATTTTAGATCATATTCATATAGTATTGATGGGGTTATAGGGTAACTTGACTAACTCGGTAATCCTGGTGTTGTAGGCCAACTCACTTCGCAATCATGGAGGTTGAGAAACCGGGCAAGGAGGTTGGGCGTCGTCTATAGAAGAGGTCACATCCATCACCACTCAGTCAACCATCACATTTGTGACTACCATGTGACACAATCGACCTAAGCACCCAACTGCAAGGTACCATGTCAAATTAATTAATCAACTCCGTAACCAAATCTTCAGCTTGCAACTTCCCACACGTACCTTCCAAGTATAAATAGGGAATTGCATGTGCACTCCAATTCGATCATTCCATTTGTATTATTACTGAGCAGAGATATAGCGTTTCGATCTCACGATCAAAATTATTTAAAACTATAACATTTGTAGTTCACTACTTAACAATTAAGTTTCACACTCTCTTGCTAAATCTTTTTAGTATAAATTTTATGTAACGTATTGCAACACTCTCCGAATCCAATTATATATTCTACCAAAGACTATTAACATATCCAATGAAAATCCATATAGTTTAATACTCATAAAATGATGAATAAATTTACGTGCAAATATATAAAACTATAAACATATACCCATGCTCAAATATAAAACGTTTCGTGTATAACCTTACAAACTCTGCTTACTTGATGATATGAGCGTTGAAATTAGAAAACTTGCATATATTGACCTTTGAATTAGTTTACGAGGAATATTTTTTGTTCTGAGATTTTTTCGATGCAACAGTAGTGAAAATGGACACGTACGGTCCACTTACGTTAATTTTGTTATGCCTTTTGAACTTGTACAAATGTAGATTTTACGTGGAAACTTTTCATTGTAAGTTGATTCATTTTTTTCATTTAATTTGGTTCTTCTTCAAGACTTCAACCATAAGATGTTTACTTTGGCTATCACATGCCGCGGTCGCATTACATTGCTTTTGGAATAATTTGTCGCAGAGTGGGGACTCGATTCTTGCCACAAACATTAAAATTTAGGTTGGTCTCTTTGTTCGCAAAGTATATAATTTGATATTGGAGTTAATACCTAATATAGTCCTCGACTATAATGGTTTTACTCAATTTAGTCATAAATGGCTTTTTGTGCTCAATTTAGTTCTCGACTTTGATGGTTTTACTTAATTTAGTGATTTGTTAGAAATTATGTTAATGAATTGTTAGAAATAGGTTCATAATGGTAATTTCTCATAAATGATTCCTTCTTCTTCCTATTATTAAGATTCGCGCAAAAAGGTAAACTTTCGTATCCAAATATTTATTTACTCTACCTGTATTTATTTATTTAGGGTTGAAGTTTTTTTTTTTTTTTTTTTGAAAAAATTTAGGGTTGAAGTTGATTTGGTACGAAAATTTGCATTTTTGCTTGGATCTTAATAAGAGGAAGAAGAAGGAATCATCCTAAATGGGAAAAAGGATGAAAAATTACCATTATGACTTTATTTCTAACTGTCCACTAACAAATTTTTTAACAAAGAATTAAATTGGGTAAAATCAAAGGCGATGACTAAATTGAGCACAAAAAGTTATTTATGACTAAATTGAGTAAAACCACTATAGCCGATGACTATATTAGGTATTAACTCTTTAATATTGAGTCTCGAAACTAGAACGAATTTATGAAGCTCAGGATATAATTGGTTAACTTGGAAATTAAAATTTGGATTATTAAAAAAAGAAAAGAATAATAATTAGGGTGGTGTGTTCAGTTTTCTCGTGGAATTAATCAAACCATATACTAATGCATGTCATTTTCCTGGACCAATTCAAGTCCTATCTTTGTATCCGTTTTTGCTATTGGTTAACACATCAATTAGAAGCCTACTCAACACAGTCTACAACTCTACATCATGTATCAATAATCTTATTTGGAAGACTTTATATTCTGACGTTATGGTCTTTTCTAATTTAATATTTTCAGTATAACAGATCAATTATTAATTTGTTGGGAGAAAAATTCGTAGACAATATTTGAGAATAAGTATTAAGTACACTATGCTTTTGTGTAATAACTTGCAAATTATATAAAGAAGATAAACTGCATTAGAAAGATCACGTGCGGTGAGCTGAATCAAAATGATATTAACAAGAATTGAGTGTGTAATCTTTTGATACGAGAATCATGTTTCATTCACTGGACTACGTACTCTTCTGAGCAATAACCAAATATTTTGATGATAGGATAAGAATAATTTACTCTAATGTGAATTTATTGACTATTGAGGGTTACTTTACAACGTAATATATTGCTGCTTTTTTTTTTCTTTTTTTTTTTTAATATTATAAAAGTGCTTAAAGTTTTCACTCTTTTGTCTTTGGCAAGGAAAAAGAAAAAAAAAAAACAGAAAGACTTATCTTTGAGACTTCATTACTTCAACTGCTCCAATTTATTTGAAAAAAGTTTAATTCAAAAAAACCTTTTCTATTTGACTGCCAGCTAAAACACGAAAGACAATATCAAGAAAATTAAAGTTGTTGGAGCATTTGCCATAACTTTGGTTCGTTGAGATTATTCGTAAAAATTTGTGTAAGAACGTCTCACCGATCCTTTTTCG
Source organism: Ipomoea triloba (assembly GCF_003576645.1). Classification (NCBI taxonomy): domain Eukaryota; kingdom Viridiplantae; phylum Streptophyta; class Magnoliopsida; order Solanales; family Convolvulaceae; genus Ipomoea; species Ipomoea triloba. Next base: position 20,541,501 of record NC_044927.1, read on the forward strand.
TGAGATGGGTCAAGTCAAGATAAAATGTAATAGTTATAATAAAAAATGTAATACTAATAAAGAATAAAATATTTATTACTTCTATGGAAAAGTGAAATACTTTTGAAAAAAATAATACTTTTATATTTTGATTTAAAAGTATTATATTTTTCTTTTAAAAAAATTATATTTTTCCTCAAAAAGTATTACATTTTCCTTTATAAGTAACAAACACTTGTCAATATTACTTATAAGGGAAAATGTAATACTTTTATATCAAAATGTAAAAGTATTACATTTGTACTAAAAAATATTACACTTCCCTTATAAGTAACAAACATTTTATTCTTAATTAGTATTACATTTTGCAGCATAAGTATTACATTTTCATAATGGCTCGACCAAATCCGTCTCACGAATCGATCTCACACAAATATGACCTTTCATTTATTTGTCATAAAATAGTTGTCTCTGATCTCTCCAACAAGACAAATATTATTTAAAGTAATTCGCCTACTAGATCATAATTTGGTGTTTGCTTAGTACACGTCTTCTACTTAGTACACATCCTCAAGTACTGATTGGGAATTTCCTCATCCTTCAAAAAAAAATTGTGATATTGTTAATTGATAGCCAAATTGTGGTATGGTATACACGTATCTAAATATTTTATTTAAATTGGTGAAAAATCTTAAATCTTTGTTATTATATATATATATAACTCGTACCGTTGCAATAATGTCAATCAATTTATTAACCAATAAATATAACCAAAAAAAAAAAATGCTCCGTAACAATTTTCGTAGCATATTAACTATATTACTATGCACATTTTTCATTGTGCACTTAATGCCACTATTTCAGTATAATTTATATAATTTGGTGAGCTAATCCCACAATTATGAGTTAACTACCCTATTTCTTGTGCATATGATTTTAACTTTTATTTGTAGTTTAAAAAAAGTGTAAATTAAGACGATTTAAATTTAAAAAAAATTGCTCCGTACATAATAAGACAATAAAGAGACGGGTGCGGAATCTTGACTTACATAAAAGTTACTAATCATATTTGGTGAGGTAACCTAAAAATAAAATATTAAGTATAATATGGAAAATAATGGGCATGGACAATTTTTACGAAAAAATTGTAAATAGAAATGCCTATCAAACTAGCTCACTCGATTTTGGATCAGCTTACTCACGCAAATTATACTGTGTACCATGGTCATGTTTGATACTGCAGTTGTGTTGAATTGATACTGCAATTGTGTTGAACAGATACTGTAGTTCTGTTGAAAGGGAATTGAAGTTGCGCGGAACAGAGGCCATTCATCCGTTCAACACAATTACAGTATCAGTTCAACACAACTTCAGTATCCGTTCAATAAAACTGCAGTATCAATTCAACACAACTATAGTTCCAGACGGATGAAACGACCTCTGTTCTGCGCAACTGCAGTTCCCTTTCAACACAATTGTAGTATCTGTTCAACACAACTATAGTATCAGCCACTGTTGCAAAAATCCCCGCCTAGGCGCTAGGCGCTCCTAGACCGTGGCAAATTGCTCCCTAGGCATCCGCCTAGGTGGCCAGCCGCCTAGCGCCTAACTCTGCCGACTAGGCCGAGTTGGCGGCTGCCTAGGCCGAATTTGGCCGAGTTAACTCGCCCAACTCAACAGAGTTAGCCGAGTTAACTCGAGCGAGTCGGCATTGTTAATTTTATTATTATATTTATATATATTTAAATTTATTTATTTATATAAGTAAGAGAAGTAAGAGATATATATATAATATATATAATATAATATATGACATACACCCACACACATAAATTAATTTTTGATTTTATAGGTCGCCGCCTAGAACCGCCTAGGTACCGCCTAGACCGCTTAGGCGCTATTCTACCGCCCGACTAGCGCCTAGCGCCTACTGCAACCATACTATCAGCCATGATCCATGGTCCACGGTATAACGACTGGCTTACTCATGCCGTTAGGCTGGTCTGTTTTGATTTAACAAAGTCGATTTTTTTAAGGAGTTAAGAAATTTTATTTTTTATTTTTTGTTTTTTTGTTTGTTTGTTTGTTTGTTTGTTTGTTTGTTTTTTTTTTTTTTTTTTAATCCTAAACCTCAGTTCATCGGTTAAGCTCAATAAATTTTTTGACATGTTAAAATTAATGTTCTAAATTTTCAATTTAGCAAGTTAGCATATTTACATTAATAAATATTAACTAAAAACATCACTTAACAATCTAAATCTCCAATTTCAAATTCCAACTCAAAGATATAATGTAACAGTTATAGATATTTGTATAAAATATATAACTAAATTTTTTATATTAATAATTTTTATTTAACATTTTATCAAATAAAAGTTAATTTATTCACTTTTATAATATAGTAATTATAATAAATTTTTCTTTTTCATTATTTATTTTCGTAAACAATAATTTATTTGCAATAAATTTATTAATATGTTTATTACAATATTATTTAAAACTTAATTAAAGAAATTAAAGAGGAGTCTAGATACATCCTCATAAGAATATTTGTTCCACACTCCTTGTGAAACAAAGAATAGTCCTAACAACTCTGACTATTGAACTAGCTCATTAAATTTCTAGCTAGCTTAACAACTCTGGTCATTAACTTTATCAGTTTCCGCTAGTTGGTGTTTTTTATTTTATTTTATTTTTATATAGTATCAGATTCAAAATGTTTTTACCATAACCTTTTATTTTTACAATCTTTTCTGGTCATCACATTATTTTTGAGTTAAGATTGACATTTTTAAATGTAAATACCTCCAAAATTTAATAACTTTACAAATTGGGCCATGAAGTCTTAAACTTTCTTTCAATTGAGCCCATCTTTAGATCACCATTTTTTTTTTTTTTTTTTTTGAAAATCAGATCACCAATTATGCTTCCTTACGAATTACTCTCAAATTTCATGATTTCTTTCAATTAAGCATTCACCTATAAAAGATACGCAATTAATAGGATTTAACTCAAAATTCACCTAATTTGATACTAGCAAAACTAGAATTACAATATAATGAAATAAAACATAAAATATGAACACATTGTAGTTTTATCAACGGTGCGTACCTAAACTTTATTATAGTTTTCTTATATTGCTTTTTCTATTGAAGTCTCTAGGGTTATCTTGTCGTCTTTCATTAATTGTTCAGTGAGGTTGCTTCCCAGGTGTGCTAATTCGGGTGCTCACATTCTCGCTTCTTTGATATATTCTCACGCTAACACATTGTTTTGGGATTCTATCCCTCCAGACTCTATTTCTGCTTTGATTTAATCTACCGTTATTTGGTTGGCTTTCAAAAAACAACTTTACTATAGTTTCTTGGGAGACATTATAGAGAGCCTGAGTTAGGAGTGAAGTATTCATGGTGGAGAAATGGTCTTTGGTAATCCCTCCATTGTGGAGTAATTAGCCATTATGGCGTGGAGAATTATGCCCTAATGCCCTCATTTAGCCCATACATAACTGCTAGTAATAAGTTTTCATTAGCTATTTGATGGTAATTAATTATTTTCGAACCATTAACCTTGACTTGATTAATTTTGCGAGTTAGATTGCTAATTTGTATTTCAGATTATTGTGATTATTAGTCCGAGCAGACTATTGGGTGTATACCATCAGCAAGATATAAGGTAAATCCTCTATAAAGATGATTGTGACTTGTGAATTTATTATATAGGAGTATAGTGCAACAATTGTCAATTCTTTTTAACAGAACAAATAGACACAATCAATATTGTGAACAACAAACATCACCTAATCAGATTTTAATATTGTAATGGTCAGAGTTATGAGAAGAAGACATGCAAAAACCAGAACCAGCCTGCTATGCTGTCTTCAATTATGATTGAAACATTGATCAAAAGTCAAGATTGGAAGATGAGGAGCTTGAAAAATCATACCAGGACAGCAAATTCAAAAGAAAAAACAAATAAAAGTTATGCATGCTAAATACACTACTATACTATACTATATAGTCCTCTGATCTATAACTCCACCATCTCAAAGTATATGTATAATAAACTCATTTACAAACATGGATTTTAGCCCACATCTACTACATCTTGATATACAACAACCCTCTTCCTGAGCAGAGCAAAAAGAAGCCAAATATATATATAAAAGAAGAAATTAAACAAAGGAGTAAGAACCAAACTCAACTCGTCTTTCAAGTTTCAAGCCTTTGATATATCTTATAGTCCTACCAAAAAGAAAGACGTTTTGGCATACTGTACTGATATATGCACCCGGCTAGACGAGACAAGTGGACCGAAGCAAGATCAGAGCAGTCATTATTATTATGATTATTATCTATCCATGGTGTGAGGCAGCTCAGGGCACTCAGTGATGCTCTCAAGTGAAGGTTTCCACCCTGAGCCTCCCAAACCTTTTTCTCTGCTTCTCATCTCCAAGTCTCCCAAGAAAGCCTGCAACTCTCCACTTCCTCCTCCTCTAATCTGGAGCTGAAACAGCAGCCACTCCAGTTCCTCCTTTGTCAAAACAATCTTAACTCTCATAGATTTCTCCAAACCTTTTTCCTTGAAAAACTCCCCTGCACCTCCTTCTTGCTTTTGTCCCTTCATCTCCTCCTCTTCCTGTAATGCCCTCTGTGTGCACGTCTCCATCAAATTCCCCATCCTATCTATTCCCCACCCCAGAAACAAAACTGTCAAGTGATTCTATGGGTTCTGATGAGCTGAAAAGGAGAAATAATAATGTTGTGAGGGTTCTTGGTTCTGTTTTCAACTATAGTGCATGTGAGGGTTGGTGCATAATGAGAAGACTTTTTATAGATGGATTAATTGATTTTTTTTGCTCACCGTCGGGGCCCACGCCAGTCCATTTTAGGTCATCTCACACCATATTAATCTGCTAATTACCAGTTAAAATTGCCCTAATCAATGGAGCGGCTTATTAGATTCATTACGTGACAAAAATGAGTAACGTAACGTAACCCTACTTAAAAGTGTCTCAGCTTTACCGTTGAGTCGAGGGCAACGGGCTGGAAAGAACATGCGTGTGAAAAGAACATATGTACAACCAGGATTTGGCGTGTATGACTAGGATATTCCTAGGAGCGGAAAAAAGGTAAGATTCTGAAAATTGTTTATGAGATTTGGAAGGAGAAAACATGCCCACAAACTTGTCGGTACTAAATTTCGTAGAAAGAGACAATTGCTCATTTTGCCTCCCATCATCTAAACTTCCCACCCTCAAGATCCTTAGACAAAAAACTATAAAAAGTTATAGGCAACTTCAGCCAAGTTAGTTAGTCTGTTGACTTGGTAATTACAACATATTAATTTGAAAAATTAAATTCAAATTCAACAATTGGTAGCTAGGGAATTGTTTAGCAGAGATTAGTACCTCTCGAAAATGTGACGGTATATATAAATGAAGTTGAAGTTGCGCTTTCGTTGCGAGATATAACTTTTGGTGTGGTAACCGTTTGATCTAACAAGTGGCATCAAAACCCAACCACACTTTTAATAAAGTGATAAATGTTTGATCCTAACCCAACGACCTATTGACCTTAACTAGTTTTTGGTGGTGGTAAACGTTTGGTCCTAATATAGTGATCTATTGACTTTAATTTTTTGTCTAGAATCACAATGTGATGTTTTGTACTGTGCATACTTTCAAATAGTAACTCCTAATTTTGTTAAAATTATTAAAATCAAAGAATATAAGTTCTGGTGATATTATTAAGGGTGCAGACAGCGTTGACGAAAACATTAAATTTGGGTCACCGTATGTACGGTTTGTGTAGTTATGGTTACAAATGGCTAAGTTGAGACCTCTCATTCTGAGTGGCTACCTCCCTTCCTCCCTCCGGCCGCCGCTGACTAACTGTGAACCACCCGTCCACCCCCGTCCGGCCACCTCCGCACCTTCATAATTAGACTGCTCGCCAACCGACAACCTCAGCAGCGAAACGCAGAAAATTATATACAAATTATAAATGCATTCACTTCATCATCAACTGTATTGATAGGAACAAGTTTCTGATCCCAAGCAATTTTTTTAAGAGTTAATTCCATTTTTGGTCTTAGATTTATAGGTGGCAGTCAACTTTTAAGTCTTTTTTTTATTAGAACATTCACTTTTGGTCCTAGTATTATTATGACATGACCATTTTTTGTCCTATATGAACAAAACAGTTTAAATATCGTTAAATTCAATGATGTTTCGGTCTTCAATTATGGATGTTTTCAAAAAAATAAACATAAAAAATATAACGGTTAAACATATTTTGTATAAAAAAGATTGAAATGCCTTTGTATTTAACGATATTTTGACGATTTTGTTGATGCAAGACTAAATATGGTCATGCCGCAATAATACTAGGAACAAATGAGGGTGTTTTAATAAAAAAGAACTAAAAGTGGATTGTCACCTATAAATCTAGAATAAAAAATGGAATTAACTCTTTTTTTAATATAATAATCTAATAAGTGCCGATAAAATTAAGCCATGAAGTATAAAATATTGGTCTAATTGTTTGTTAAAATGAATGGTTTATATTATTTTAGTATTTTTTTTATTCTTCTTACTTTATCTTCTATTATATCATTTACTTTTTCTAAATACCCGCATTCTGTCATTATAAACTTTAGTAATGGAATATTTTGTTGATTATTTAATATTATTATTATTCTTCACTTACTCATTATTCCATAAGGAATGTCTTATGTTTAGACATCATCCCAATCAGAATTGACATAATTGTTGAGCATATAGTATGAGTATGTTAGAGTGTTTAAAAAAAAAACACTGATGGATACCTCAATTAGAGTACCCGACACGAGAAGACCGGTACGTAGCTAGAGCCCATTGGCTGACCGAGTAGGGAGCATATATGTAGCCCGTGTTGTGAAAATATGTGTGACTCAGTCCGATCAAACAGCTGGGGGCAGTGTCTGACTGGGTACGTACCACGAGGCGGTTACCTCGTGAAGAATTAGGAATCTGTCTGACTGGGTTTGCTGCCATAAATTGGAATTTGTTAAGTCCCATAAGTAGATATGCAACCCTAAATCACTTCTGTAAAACATATTTGTAAAGAATTTACTTAGGCTCATTATTCTTGTATAAATACCCCTATGGGGTCGCATTGTAAAAATGATCCTTTTCCTCTCAAGAGACAGTACCCGTTCTATTATTTTAAGAGTTCAAATATTATATCTTTAAAAGTTTTACGGTAGTGTTGGCCAGTTAAAACGGTTGTCTCATAGCCGTAAAACCAACAAATACAATATAAAATTTAAAATGAACTTTGGTTAATTAATTAGCAGACTATATACATAACATTTAAAGTACGTTGAGCATCAAAGATTACAAATAAGGAGTCTTGAAAATCATTTTCATGTATGTTTTTTTAAACAATGCCAAGTTAAGTTTTCTTTTTCTTTTTTTCGTTTAATTAATCTTCTTGTGATTATTTAAAACAAGACTCCTTAATATTTTAATTATGCTTAAATATTAGTATAAGATAATCAACTTAGGGATTCCATGCATATATTTCTTTAATGTAGCAAAACTATTAGACTAAATTTGTTCTTTTTTGCAAACTAACACCAGTAACTTAATTGCATATGAGACACTACATATCAACAAAAAAGAAGCGGCCAAGCAATGAAGACGAAGACAATGACAACCTATTCAAAAGCGAATTAACAAAATTTAAAGTAATTCCAGCCAAAAGTAGTATCTACTACCTAATATTGTACCAATTACCGTAAGTATTTATTAAATAACTTATTTTAGAAAAGTGTGAATTAAATATACATTAATTTATTGTCAACAATAATGAACTTTTAATGCAACAGCTTTGTCATTGGTCGCTTAAATGCTTAATATGGTTAAACCGTATTCATATATTAATATAAGAATACATATAGTGAAATTTTATTATTCTTCATCTTACTTGAATGATGAACCATATTGATTAAGATTTTAAGTGATCTTCCTCTTCTTAGATTAATCAATTGAAAAGAGCAATGTTATTGTTATCTCACCAAATTAAAGCGTAATTTGCATATGCAATTGCTCACAATATTCCATTTTTTCCAGCCATATATAGCGACGATATCACTATTAAAAAGGGTGACTATTTTCTCTTTGGTATGTCACTGAGTGTGACAGCTGGCAGGAATATGAGTTGCATAACTTTAACTTCAAAACTAAATTCAAATAAAACATCCTTTCTTTCTTTATGCGTGTGGAAATTATGCAAATGTCATAATAAAAATAATCTTCTTTCACGTTTGCTGACTGATTCATCTCTCCTCAACCAGTTAATTAGGAAACAGTTGTATTTCCAAGCTTAAACTAGAAATCTCTTATTAAACTTAAAGAGATTCGCACAATCTCATTCATATATATATATATATATATATATATATATACCTATGAGTTATCATGCTTACAATAATTTGTAGGCCACTAAATTACACTCTATTAACTTTGAAAATGTTATAATTTGAATGACTACTTAAACTTTGTAAGGTAAAGTTCTAGAAGTTTAAAAGTAAATTTTAAAATATAATTAAAAAAAAAAAAAAGAGTTCTTACATAGATCAGAAAACTCAACCATAATATATTATAGTGCGGCTTACGTTTGTTGATTTTTTTTTTTTAATTTCATATTTTATTTTGCTACTCTCTGTCTCTATAGCTAATTGTTATTAAGTATTAGCAAAATGATGTGGCGCCGAAGTACATCTGTACATGCAATCATGCTTCATGTTAAAAAATGTTTATATGGTAACATACATAAAGATTTCTTTTTATTAAATGATGACATAATGATATATGTTTATTGTGGCTTGATTACACCATAATTCATAAAAATGTTCAAATTACCATATAAAACTTGTTATCAGGGGCACACTACAATTGAACACTATTCACATGGTGTACTTAATTTTTTAAATGTATATATTTAATTAGATAAAATCATATTTGTCTAATAATTTATGATAATCTTCCATTATCACAATCAAATTACTAAGCATTTCAAGACATAATCATAGGTAGGGTCGTTCCAATAAAAATTGGGGCCTTGTGCAATATCTTAATTTGGGCCATTTTTAAAATAATTTCTATATATAAATAATAATTGTTCAAAAAGTTGTATCGAAATATAAATATTCTATAAAAATACATATAAAATTTTATTTAAAATGACATGCACCGTGCACATTTAGACGCAAAATCATCTACCAAATTTTTTATATCAACTTCTCCCAAAAGCTCATTTTCAATCGAGATTAAAGTTAATCCATTGAGTCTCTCTTTGCAACATACTTGATCGTAAGTAAGATTTCAACAATTTCAACTTTGAAAAATTCTTTTCTGCAGAGGCAACAATAATTGGGATAGTCAATAATATTCGATATGCAATAGTAGCATTTGGAAAACAACCCATTTGTTTCAACAAATTCAATATACTTACTGCCGATATCTTTTCTTTCAATAAAATCTCTCTAAACAATTTTAGCTCAAAATACAAGTCATTTCCATCAATATCACCACACTGTTCATCTCTCTTAAGAGCTGCTTCTAAACAAATGCAATAAGACTTCAAATCCATATCAGCCCTCGATTGTAACTTGTCAGAACTAAATAAAAAAATCAAAAGTTCCTTCATATACGTCATATTGCTCAAAACTCTGGGACAATGAAATAATAGCTTGATCTACAATGTATAAAAAAAATAATGAACCCTAAAAGATTCTTCTGGTGATAATGAAGTGTCATCAACACTCTCATCAATTTCACCTTACCATAATTTGGCCCAATCTCCATGCACTTAGCCTGAAATTCTGTAACCTATATATACATATATATATATTTTAAATATGGGACCTCAAAAATTGGGGGCCCTGTGCGATCGCTCATGTTAGACATGCTCAGAACCGGCCCTAATCATAGGATTACTGGTAAGGCGGTACTTAGATAACGTCTCATATCTTGTGTGGCACCCACGACTTCGAACGTGACTGTTTAATAACATTTACTGTTGTTTGAAACGCATACTTGATAATTTTGGATTGTTGAATTTAGTTTGTTGTGATGATGAGGCAAAAATATCGATATTATTGGATTGTATGATTCTTTTTTTTTTTTTTTTGAAAAACAATTGGATTGTATGATTCTAATAATTAATATTCCATCATACCATGCCCTTTCTATGTTTTGTTTTCTCAAAATGTTATTTTTGGTAACAATAAAATTGAAGGATAAAAAGGAAAAAAAAAAAAAGAATTTTGACACAAACGTTGACATCATCATTGCGCAAAATGGCAGTCATGCATTATATTCATGCAGGTACGAGGACAAAACACCTTGTGGGGAATCTCATGGTCGAAGAATGACAAAATATATATAATGCTAGTCAACCCCTTATGTTTTCGATCTTATGCTCATTGATTAGTTTAATTTTAAGGTTTTTTTTTTTTTCAATGCTGATGTTCAATGTTCATTAATGAGGATTAAGATCCAATAGAAATAAGGACACAAATTAAACCACACAATTTTGTACGTGCACGTAGTTTACTAGAAAGCCAATCAGTTTTTCTGGTTACATTTAAAGCCATTCAACCATAATCATTTTTGCAGTGAAATCCACTAATTAATTTAATAATTTTGTGGCAAACTATAATAAGAAAGAAATAGATAGCCCAAAAAAATTAATTGTATTAATTATTAAGTGTTTGAAAAGGTAAAAAAGGGTGTTTGGCTAAAGTTTACTTTGTTTGACTAACTTTAACTTTTTGGCTAGTCAAACAGTTAATATGTGTGTCCGTTAAACAACTTTTTGAGTTAGCTTGTTGATGCCAACAAGTTGAAAATGAAAAAGCTAATAGCTTATTTATATCAACTTATTACATTTTTGTTTTAAATGTCTAATTTACCCTTAATAGTTGTTGGCTATTGTGGTGTTATAATTATTTAAATTTACATTTTTAATATTATTAAAACTGCTTAGAGCTCGACATCTAAATTGACTCTTTGCCTAAGGCATATATGCTTACATATAAAATTGTGTTAACCATGCATTATGTTGAATTATTATTACCAACTTATGTTTATTACTTCGTATATTTTTATTTGAAATTATATTTTTGATATTGAATTTTTTTATTAACTATGAAGTATTTCTTTATAATTATAACATTATTAATAATGAAACAAAAAAAATAATTATTAAAAATAATTAGTAATAACACAACAACAACAATAAATTATAAAAATAATTTAAAAGTCAAGTAAATAGCACAATATACTTATGCCCTTATATGTCATTTACATGTAATTAGCTAAGAGTAAACGTCTAATTTACCAAACAGTTTTTTATAACTCATTAATACTATCAGTTGGTCAAACAAGCTAACACAAGCAGGTATTAGCTATCAGCTAAATCAATCGACTATCAACTATTAGCTAACAACCAATTACGGCCAAACACCCCCAAAATAAGGCAACTTTATTCACCATAAACTAATAAATAATATACTTCGCCACACATTGTGATTTTTATAGTTGAAAATTCACAAGTTTGATTTTTGCCAATACTTAGCTTCTTGGTCAAGCCCATCACATATGATATTCATGGTTTGATTTATCTCTCATGTATGAACTGCAAGCTATTACATAATAGCAAGGTTTATTTCATACACACCCTTAGATAATAGATGCGGGTTTCCTCGCCATAAAAACAATTTTGGAAAATTTGGCAAAAATCAGTAGAAATAATTGTGTTGGATGGACCAAATTAAAGATGGAAATTAAATGGTTAAAACCATGCAATTTATCACCCATGCGAAGTCCCTCGCCACTACCCACTACATTCCGGCCCGACAAAATTGTAAAGGATAAATTACAGTGAATTAGTGATTTTTTTTAGGTGGAAGGATCAATGTCTAAATAATGTCCATATAATGAACCCACCACATTGGATGAAACTTTCATAATGCGGTTATTAAGTCGGCATCGATCTTGAGTCCTCACCCTTAAATTACTACCCAAAGTTTCAACTCAATTACCTCATGGGGATAGCACCATGCAATTTCTGAGAACCTAGATTTGTACATTCTTACATGATAGATACATCTCACTTTGTGATTGCTTTGGACAAAAATTAAAAGCAAAAAAAGTAATTATATCAACCTTAGAAAGTTAGAATCCAAGCAAGATAGCTATATTGTACCTTAGGAAAACAGGAAGAGTATGGCTAATTGGGCTATAAATGAAGTCAATAGAATTAACTTGCGCATCCGGGGAATCGAACCCCGGTCAGTACCGTGGGAGGGTACTATGATACCACTACACCAGATGCGCTTCTTGGCACCGACTTTTGTCGCTATTTTATATATACAGAATTAACATTATAATGCCAATTCCACATGTTATGTTTTGATCATTCCGTTAATTTTGAGTTTTAACCATTATATTATTTTGTTATGAGTTTTGTACTTGTGTTACACGTAATTAAACTTCTCACTTTTGAGATGATAGTTAATTATTAATCGTTAATGAAGATTGATTTTTCTTCTTTCGCATCTATTATTGGAAGATTGAGCACATGATAAAAAAAAATATTTTTCTTTTTGTTGCTCCATTTTAAAGCTACCAATAAATACCGATTTGCTATGTCTCTTTCACTTAATATAATTAAAATACCATCCGTATATTTTTATGTTTTATTATTAATGATATTTTGGTAGAAGGGATATTGCACTTTGCATCACTAGTTATAAGGTAATTATAGGATTTGCCTCTACCTGCTGGTCATGCTCACTTCTCGTCTCTAAGTTATAATTGACGTTGTAAATTTCGTCATTTTTTTCTAATAAAACATTAGGAATGAAATTTGCAACGTCAATTTTAGCTTCGAGACGAGAACTGAGCATGACCTGTTAAAAAAAGATAAAATTTACAGCGTTAGTTATACCTTAAAGACAAAAGGTAAGCACAAAGTAAAAATGAATCATACAATTATCATATAACTTAGAAACGAAAAGTGTAATTTACAACTTTAATTTGACAGAGGGGTGTTGTTGCAGTAACGTAACAGACATTGACATCATGTTTGCGCATGCAAGACGGCAGTAATGCATGCATATATGTTTATCGTTAGGTGTGTGGGGAATCTCATGGGAGAAGAATGACAAAATGCTTGTTAACAGCTTATTCGCACATTAATTAGTTAGGTTTATGGTTTTTCTTTCAATGCTGAGAATAAATATATGTTCATTAATGATAGCAGGGGGAACAGGACTAAAAATGTGGGGACAACTTTTATTTGTGCTAACACGCAACATTAATCTACGTAGTTCAGTTGAAATCCAATAACTTTTTTTCTGGTTATATCGAAAGTTATTCAAATCACAAATATTTTTGCGGCAAACAAAGCAATGAAAATGCTCAGAACCTAGATTTGTGCATTCTCACATCATACATCTCCGTTTGTGATTATTTATCAAAAAAAGAAAAGTACAAACCAAATAAATTAAAATAATAAACTAATAGGGCATGACAAAAATCTTGTGGTCAAGCAGCATAATTGAGACTCTTCCAAATGAAAGACCTCTACTGAGGCTTGAGCTCATGACCTCACATATAAAAGAGTCACTTCATGTCACTTGACCACAAAATTAGGGGTGGACGTAATTTGGATTACCCGAACTAACACCCGAAATCCGAACTGAATTTTAAATTTTGGGTGAACCCAAATAGTTATTGGTTCGGATATTTTAAATTTTGGTATATCCGAATATAAATTTGGTTCGGATATCGGGTGTTAAAAATTTACCCACACCCGACCCGAAACCCGAACTAACCGAAATTTTATTATAAATATAATAATATATATTATATATTTAGTTATCAATGTATTTCATAATTAATAATATATTAATTTTAAAAATTTTATTGGTTAATTATTACTATTTGTCTTATTTTTAGTTTGATAGTATATGAAAAAAAATATAAATAATAAAATAATAAAAACATAAAAAATTAAAATTGATAAAAATAAAATTTTGGGTATATCCAAACTAACCCGAAATAAATCCGAAAGAATTTCATCCGAACCGAACATATCCGAATTAAATTTGGTTCGGATATCGGGTGTCAAAAACATCACCCGAAATTTTCGGATATCCGAAATAAAATTCGGGTATCACCCGAACCGAACCGACGCCCACCCCTACACAAAATCATGACCTCCATTCACTTTTTTTTAAATTACTTGATTATAAAACAAAGTGCTAAAAAATAAATTAGAGTTTTTTGTTTTTTTGTTTTTGTTTTGTTTTTGTTTTTTCCATTCACCATTTGTAGTGACCAAAAAGGTCATTGTGGCAAAAGAAATAAAGAAATGGTGGTGAAGGTCCTCCAATTAGGCAATTAAGACACCAAATCACCATCCATTTTGAGAATTGTTCATTCGCGACAAAATGGAATTTATTTTTTCCTTTTTTTGTCTTTGCTCTTTTTTATTAATTCTTTTTTATCCTTATTTTATTTTTATATATTTACATATATATATTTTTGAAATACTCATGATTCTTTATCATGAACCACCGAGATTCGAATTTGAAATGGTAAGATGCATATATATTGACATATTCTTTAATTTGAATGGCAACTCTCTTTTATCTTTTGGGAATTTCTTTGCTATTGATTGTCCATGATGTATAGAAACATTTCCTTAAAAGCCAACTTCACTTGTTTTGTTTTGATCATTTGATTCATTTCATTAATTTTATCCCATTAACTCATTTTGTTATGACACATTCCAAAATAAACCTCTTTTTATTTCTTCTGAGCAAATATACGTCTACTTACCTACCAATCAATATTGACAAAAACTTATTTGAGACCATCTTACAGTGAGACGGGTCGGGTCGAGTTAAAAATACAAATGTAATACTTCTATGCACAAATGCCATACTTATATGGTCAAATGTAATACTAATCAGGAATAAAATTTTTGTTACTTATAACAGTAAATGTAATACTTTTAAGGGAAAATACAAATACTTTTACATTTCGATTTAAAAGTATTACATTTTTTCTCAAAAGTATTATATTTTCCCTTATAAGTAAGGGGCACTTGTAAACATTACTTATTATGAAAAATGTATTACATTTTCTCTTATAAGTACAAAAATTGTATTCTTGATTAGTATTATATTTGAGCATATAAGTATGACATTTGCATGTTGTTTTGAGTCGACCGGACCCGTCTCACGAATAAGGATTTGTGAGACGGTCTCACACAAGTGTGATCCGTATTTACTTATCAATTATCATCACTTATCTCATTATAAGCCTTTAGTTGCAATTATTGCGGAATATTATTTTATTTCACCCACCATTACTTACCTATGTACCTCTATTACCTTTTACTTAGGTACCTACTGTTTCAAATACTTATATCGTCTCACTATAATCTACATATTTATTTATCACTACAGTACAATTATATCCATTACCATCTTGATTTGCTTTTCTGATTACTTATCTTATTATATCCATTACCATCTTGATCTGCCAAAGACCTTGTGGTCAAGTGGCATCCGATGTCTCGATTAACACTCTCACATGGATGATGGAAGTGTGTTTCAGTAGGTTGAGAAAGTAGCTATGAGCATATACTACATTGTAACAGAGTCAGTAGTACTAAAATAAAAAATTATCTATTTACTTATCTAACGTGAATTGTTTACCAATACTTAGAGTAAAGCGTTGTTTAAATTATATAAACTCACCTGAACGTAGATATATAGTTTTTAAAACAACTTCCGCACATTTAAACACCCAAAACAAAATATAAATATTATTCAACATAATTCAATGCAACTAGATTTTTATTGGCATGCTTCAATACAACAAAATGAAAAACCATGTCGTTTGAAAAATTATAGTAAAAAAGTTTGAAATTATGTAATGCAGATATATAATAATACAATATAAAGCAATTTAAGAAGTGCCAAAATAAGTACACAGCTGAATTTGATAACGCAGTTGGAGAACACCTCCTAATCTGCGGGGTCACGCCCAAAACTTTTTCACTAAAGCTCAACCCGCTGGTTTTTACAATTACAAGGTTCAACGAATTACAAAACTAGGTCTACCACCTATTTAAACATTAACCTCGTAAAATAACTCTATGAAAAAGTTACACGTACAGTTTGAACTAATTCTACCAATAAAAAAAACTGTAACCAACCTGGATTTTAACACAGCTTGTACTGAAATAATTTAGAGCTGATTTCTCCGAATAGTACACCAATCTTTCCCTGTTTTGAAGTTTCCTTGCAGCACCTTCCAAATAATCCCTTGTAGCACCTTTCAGAATAATATGACTATTTTTTCTGTTTTGAAAACTTCGATTGTCTTCCTTGAAAGCTAGCCTATTTATAGTATTGAGATATCCCTTTTCTCCTTGAGTTGCGTATGCACATTGCCACGATGCCTCACTGCCACTTTCCATGCATTGCATTTTACTTTCCTCATATTTCGCCCCACGTACTCACATTTGCATGCCTTCCTTTTTATATTTCTTTTTTCCTCATTTTGAGCCACATGATCATTTCATTTCTCCATTTGCTTATTTCCTTTCTCCTCATTTTGAGCCACATGATCATTTCATTTCCATTTGCTTAATCACCTCACATAAACATACACACGTCACATTATTCTTTCCATTTCACACACATTCACGCCACATGTACAGTTTGTACATAATATGCATGCATTTTTCATTTGCTCTAAACATTATATGCATTTCACTTTGCATTTTGATTTTGTGTTTGATATATATGGGCAACCAATAAAATTAACATATGCCAATTAATTAATTTGTAGTTGATATAGAAAATGGAGTTTCGTAGTGTTCTCGAATTGGAGGGTAGGCTGCTAGCAACTATGGTTTGCATAGTTGCGATTTGCGAACACATGTTGTATTTCGTGGCGCACTGACTCATCTGCTTGGACCCAGATGTCTTTAATTTGCCATTTGGAAGCTATATAGTGTTCGACAAAAACGTTACGTTGTTGGACTTGGACGGGATTCTTTGGCCCAAACATATATCTTCAAATCGCCGTCCGCTTGTCAGATTGGAATTCTGATCCGGGTCATCACCAAGGCGGTTCCAATTAAAATAGAGGACATCTATTCCCATTTTATACTTTCATTTATTTATTTATTTTTTTAAACTTAAGTGATCTCAGTTGAGTTGAGCTAATTTTAAGTCCAAATAAACTCGTCTTTAAAGTTATTACGGAGGTAAATCACGAGTCGTACAATTAATTCATCGGTCAGATCTTAATCTTTACGTACGCACAATAGATCCAATTTAGACCTTTCATCATCCTTGAACATTTTTCTCATACATGTTTCTAGTGGATAATCTTATATCAACGACTAGAAATCAATAAAAAAAAAGGAGAAAAAACGCGATGCCACTTTGGTAATTTCAATGATATGCTGATGCATTTATATAGGCTTGGTGGTGCATTTAGATATGATTGATGGTGCTTTGAGTCCAATGCACCATCAAGAATTTTGGTGTGCACTACATACTAACACTTATTACACCACATATCAGCATTTGGTGGTGCACCACATACCATCATTTAGTACAACACAAAAATATATGGGCAAAAATTTTAAAAAGTCATTGCCTTTTTTTTTTTTTTTTTTCATTTTCATATATTTTTAGCCATTAATTTGAGCCTATCCAATTGTCTAAATTTGTCTGCACGTTTGCACATAGAGAGGTTGGTGCATTTGATTTGATATATATATATAGGGTCATGGTCAAGTGTGGCCAGCCTTTAACGTGCGGTCAGTGAGGCCACTCCACTATGTATACAAATATACACCACTCAATGTTAAAAAATGCACCACACAGATATGCATCATTAGGAACGCATCACCAAAAAACACACCACTAGGTATGTAAATATACACCACACAGTGTTAGCAAATGCGCCACTAGGGGCAGGGGAGTTATGGTGCATTATTTTGGGTGTGTGGTGTGCTTTTTGGTGTTTTTGTGTATTTTCATTGTGGTGCGTTTTCTAACATTGAGTGGTGTGAACCGCACCGACCGTACGGGAAGGCACGACCACATTTGAACAGATTTATATATATATATATATATATATAGATTTTATTTCAAATGCGGCGGCGAGCTCCGGTGCGGTCATGCGGCCTAATATGCACCGTCCAATTTCATTAATCTTATTGAAATTCGCGTATGTTTAAGTGGGGTTATTATGGTAATTTTAGTATTTATATTATGTGAATTGGAATGGTGCATTTTAGTACATAGTGTGGTGTGTTTTATTACGTATGTTGGTGCATTAACTGTGTTGTGGAATGGTATGTTTTAATCTATCTGTTGGTGCATTTTCATACGTAGAATGATGTGTAACTGTGTTGTAGAATGGTGTGTTTTAATACGTCGTCTAGTGCATTTTAATACATTGAATGGTGTGTATTTTAACACATGTGTTTCTAATAAGTGTGGTGCATTTTAATACGTATAATGGTGCATAATTTAGCACATGTTTTTTAATATGTGTAAATAGCGTATGCTTATAATCTTACATGAGGCACGTTGTGGTACATTTTAATACGTAGATTGATGTGTTTTATTAAGTATATTGATGAATTTTAAGTGAATAGACGCATTTGGTATACTGTGTGGAATGGTGTGTTTTATCGGTCCTCTCGTGCGTTTTAGTACGTAGAACGGTGTGTTCTATAACATATATATATTGCGCGTTGATTTGATGAGTTGATATGATCTAATGGCTGAAAATAGGCCACACGGCCACACCTGATCATGACTCTCTCTCTCTCTCTCTATATATATATATATATATATATATATATATATATATATATATCCTCCTATTAAAATAGAGTTAAACAATAGCCATAGATTTGTCTTGATCCAATAGCACACAATTGGAACGCGTTTTTAATTTTTAAAATGCCAATAAGAGCATTATGGTCTTTTTCTTACATTCTATAACTGTTTAGTTAAACAATAGCTATAGATTTGTCTTGATCCAACGACACACAATTAGAGCGCGTTTTTAATTTTTAAAACGCCAATAAGGGCTTTATGGTCTTTTTCTTACTTTCTATAACTGCGTGCTTTTGTTTACTGTCTTCTACTCTACAGAGTCTTTGTCATTGTTTCATTTTCAAAGCTCTGTTTACTTTTTGCACAACAAGTTTTGATTTTCTTCAATTCACATATCAATTATAGATAATATGCATTTGTAGGCAGGAAAATATGTATTTCTAAGTACAAAATGTGCACTCGAAGGCTAAAAATAAAAGACATTGACTTTATTTTTTTATTTTTTGTTTTTGAAGACTTTCTATTTTGAATTCATAGAGTTCATTATGAAATACAGAGTGAGTAGGTTATATATTCCAAAACATAATAAATATATTCCATGAAGATTTGTTTCATTAGCAATATAATATGCAGTTGTAGACACAAAAACGTACACTCGAAGAACAAAAACGTACACTCGAAGGCACATTTCGAAGACGAATAAATTTGCACTCTAAGGTACAAATATATGCATTCGAAGGTTAAAAAAATATGTGCACTTGTATCCTTTGACATGTGTGCCTTAAGTTTTATGGTGTTTTTAATTAGTTGGATGGCTGCAACTCTAGATCTCAAAGTGCATAGCTTTGCACCTAAAAGTGTAAAACTTTGAAACTTAAAGTGCATACCTTCACACACAAAAGGGAGTAAGGTTTGAACAGATACTACAATGTAATAGAGTTAGTTGTATTAAAAAAAAAAAAAAGGAAGCAAGGAGAGCCAGAAAGGTAGACGTTAGTGGTGCTATACTTGATTATTTATTTATTTATTTTTTTACTCTTTTGCTCCTCAAACGGGGAACTTTGTAATTATGTTTAACTTAATTACAATTATGCCATTGCATATCTCCTCTCAATCAATGACTAAGATTAAGTATGGGCTGAGATCAAACGGTTAAGATATGTGTTATTTTTTACATGGGAACTGCTTTGCATTTGATCTGTTATATATATAGGCTTTGGATCCAATGCAAAGTATTACTCCTATGAAAAATATGGTGAAATAATAGTCATAGATCTGTCTTGATCTAATGGCACACAGATGGAGCACGTCTTTAATCTTTAAAACGCCAATAACGGCTTTAGTCTTTTTCTTAATTCCCATAACAACATTTGTTAACCGTCTTGTACTCAACAGAGTCTTCACCATTATTTTCTTTTCAAAGCTCTATTTACCTTTCACACAAATAAGTTCCAATTTCCTACACGTATCAATTACATATATTATGCACTTGTAGGCAGAAAAATATGCACTTGTAGGCAGAAAAATATGCACTTATAGACACAAAAATGTGCACTCGAAAGCTAAAAAAAATGTGTACTCGGAGGCTTAAAATAAAAGGTATTGACTGTTTTTTTTTTAAAAAAGACTTTATCTTTTGAATTCATAGACTTGTAGGCAAAAAATATGCACTCAAAGACACAAACATATGCACTCAAAGGCAAAAAAATAAAAGGCATTTATTGCTTCTTTTTTTTTTTTTGAAGACTTTGTCTTTTGAATTGATTTTCTTCATTATGAAATGCACATTAGTAGCTTCTAATACTACATTTTATGTCCAAAACAACATAATAAATATATTCCATGAAGATTTGTTTCATTAGCAAGATAATATATATGCACTTGTAGACACAAAAATGTACACTTGTAGGTACAAAAATGTGCACCCGATGACACAAAAATATGGACTAGAAGGCACATTTAGAAGGCGAATAAATTTACACGCGAAGGTAAAATGGTGAAAAGTGCACTTGAATCTTTTGATATGTGTGCCTTTAAGTTATATGATGTTTTTAGTTGGATGGTTATAACTTTTGACCTTAAAGTACATAACTTTGCACCTAAAAGTGTAAAGCTTTGAAACTTAAAGTGCGTGTATACCTTCACATATAAAACGAAGCAAGGAGAAGCCGGGAAGGTAGAGGTTAGAGGGCCTCTCCTTAATTTAAAAAATAATAATAACAAATAAACTTTTTTGCCCCTCAAACAAAGAACTTTGTAATTAAGTTTAACTTTATTACAAGTTTGCCACCACCTATTTCCTCTCAATCAATGATTGGGATCAAATATGGCCATATGGGCTGAGATCCAACGGTTAAGACATGTATTGTGCATATTTTTCATTTGGGAACTACTTTGCATTTGATATGTGTGTGTGAGAGAGAGAGAGTGAAATGCTAATGACAAATGTTCTACTCGGTATTAGTTGTAAGCGAACACCAAATGTACCTACTTTAACACTAACGGTGGTTTTATTTTTATATTCTTTCTACCTTATATTTTCATCATCTAAGGAAACAACACAGAATTTTTTATTTTTTTTAAGTCAAACCATGTAATTTTTTTATCCCAAAAAAAAAAATCAGTGATTGATGGTGTACGTATAGTATCCCAAAATTTCAATTATAAATTGATCAACCTACAATAATGAGTAGATAAATTATGTAGCATTGACATCATAGAGTTATAGACTTATAATAGTGATTTGATGGGCTTACAGTAGTAAGTTGATGATAATGAACTTGCAGTAATGATTTAATGAACTTGCAATAGTAAATTGATGAATTTGTAGTACTAGTAGTACTTGAATAAACTTATAGTAGTGACTTGATGAATTTATAATGGTAAGTTGATTGATATGCAATAACGAGTTGATGAATTTGTATCAGTGACTTAATTGATAAGTTGATTGTTGAACTTATAGTAATAAGTTGATAGCATGGGCTTGTGATAATGTATTGATAAACTTACCATAATCATTATTGTGTGGATCATGATCCATACTATCAAATAATGTACATTCAGTATAAAAATAATGTACATTGTATTAAGGGGATGTACATTATATTGTATAATGTACATTCAGTACACAAATAATGTACATTTAGTATATTAAAATGTACTTTTTGTTATGGTCTACACAGCACTATGTGGACCATGGTCCACACAATAATTTCCCGGCGTAATGGACATATACATGAAAGGCATCAACAACTTACAGAATATTACCTGGAAAACTGGAGGGTCTAATATCTGGAAGGGAATATGTGAAGCGAGAGGGATTCTAGCCACAGGTTTAAGGAGAACTGAAGAAAATGAAGCAACGCTCATTGCAGGAGACTTGAGTCCCGAGGGTAATAACATCATTCATTGGAATCCGGAGACCGATGGGAGATTCACAGTTGCATCTGCATATGCCATTGCAAGCGAGGCCCCTGTCACCAATAATAATGAAAAGTGGAAGGATATTTGGAAGTTACAGGTTCCCAACAAAGTTTGTATCTTCATTTGGATCCTCAAACAACGGCGGCTAATGACGAATGTTGAGAGAAGCAGGAGGGGCCTGACTACGGACACTAGATGTCCACACTGTGAAGAATACAATGAAGACGATGACCACTGCATTAGAAAATGTGTGCAGGCGGCGGAAATTTGGGAAGTATTCCTTCCTTTTGGTGCCAAAAATAGCTTCTTTAATTTAGATTTTGATTGCTGGCTCACGCTTAATGTAACAGGAAAAATGAACATGAACACTCATGATAAGTGGGGCGAAACCTTCGCTCTCGTTGCATGGTGGAAATGAGGAAGACTGGGACATCAGGAACAAAATCGGTTGGCTACGCCAAGCAATTGAGGAGACTAAGAGAGCCTTCAACAGAAAACGTGTGATTGAACAACATAAAAAAGAACGTGATGATCTACCTCAAACTCAAGAGGATTGGAGCACGCTACATGTGGACGCCTCTTTCATCACTCCCAATAGGCCCACGGGATGCGGAGGAGTTATGCGAAACTCAAAGGGAGAGTGGATTCGAGGGTTCAGTTGCACGACAAAGACCGACAATGCGATAGAAGGAGAACTGTGGGCGATCTACACAGGTTTATCTTGGGCATGGAGCATGGGAATTAAAAAGCTTCAAGTTTTTAGTGACTCTAAACATGCGATCGATTGGATCACAAAAGGCCCTAGACCTTTGGGTCCCTGTGCATTAATGGTGGACATATGTAAAGAGTGGAGCTCCAAACAGTGGGAAGTTGCCTTTTGCCACATCAACAAAGACTTTAACGAGGTTGTCGATCGACTTGCCAAAGTCGCTCCTAGAAGGAATTGCGAGTGGATCGAATTCATGCAACCTCCGACTGATGTTTGTGCTTTTATTGAGAACGACTGTGCTAGGAGGGCTTTCACTAGGAAAAGCCAATGATCGTAGTGGGTATCACCCTCCCCTTTCCCAAAAAAACAAATGCATCAAAATTATGAATTTTTTCAATATTTGTGTTATTTAAAAGATTTCAAATAGAATTTATTTTATTATTTTATTTTTTATTACATTAATTTATTAAAAAAGACAAAGAGAAAAATAATTTTATGTTAATAAATAGAGGAAAATAGTTAATAATTGGGATAAATTACAACTAAGCCATTGTACTATTTGGGAACAAGCAATTAAACCGTGGAACTCGAATAACCCCCAAATAAGCTACTGAATTCGGAAAAAAAAATCAATTAAGCCACTGAAACTGGAAAAAAGAACAATTAACCCATTTTTAATAAGTCATTTTCATTTTCCCGCCACCGACAACATTTTCAGGCGACCGGCGACATCTTCCTACGACCAGCGACGGTCGAATGCTTGCATTTTCACGTGTTGTTCGGTACTTGATTTTGATGTTTTAGCTGTAGATTAAATCCACATAACAGAATGCTTACTCTCAAATTCTGTATATGAGTTTGAGAATTTGATAAATGAAAAGACTTATGCCACGGGAATTTGAGAATTTGTCTTCTATGTTTTGATTCTTTGTTGTTTCTGTTGTGTTCCTTATTATACAGACTAAGCAGTTTCTAGGCATTCATCAGGTGAAGTACCAAATGGGAATGATGCCAACTGTGCAGAAAGAGGGATTCCTTGTACGGTTATCAGATGGGGAATTTAATATAACGGCTGCATTGAGGATATCCAATCTTCACCAAATGTCAGGCCAGGCCATCGTCCTTCTCCGACGAGGGCTCGGATATGGCGACCGGCGACGACGTGGTCGCCGAGAAGTATCACCGGTGGCTGGAAAATGCAAATGAGTTGTTAAAAATGGGTTAATTGTTCTATTTTTTTAGTGGTTTAATTGCTTTGTTTTTTTGAGTTCAGTGGTTTATTTGGAAGTTATTCGAGTTCAATGGCTTAATTGCTTGTTCCCAAATAGTACGATGGCTTAGTAGTTTATCCCTTAATAATTTTATGTTAATAAAAATAAGAAAATTAGTTGAGGATTATTTTGATTATGCTTGATTCCATATTGTTATATGGGTCAGGTCCATGATATTATTGTATACCCGAGGTGGACTCAGTCTTTTTTAGGACAAATTATTCTGTGAACTCAAAGATGGATCCTGGTTCAAAATACACAATTTACATACTGAATGTTTACAATTCAAATTGTGAACATTCAAGATGTAAATTGTAAACATTTGTCTTCGAGTAATGAAATTGTGAACATTCAATATGTGAACATATTGAACTTGTGAATATAGAGTTCGAGTTATGAAATTGTGAAATTGTGAATATAGAGTTTTGAAATTGTAAACATTTGCCTTCGAGCACTTTTTTTGCCTTTGAGTTCTGAAATTGTGAATATAGAGTTCTGAAATTGTGAACATAGAATTCTAAAATTGTGAATATAGAGTTCAAAAATTGTGAACATAGAGTTCAAAAACTGTGAACATAGAGTTCTAAAATTGTGAATATAGAGTACTAAAATTATGAACATAGACAAGATAGACCCGGATCTACGGCATAACAACCGGTAATTTGATGTGTAGATTTCATCATTCAATGTTTTTTCGAAGTTGCATGTCTAACTGCTTATGCAACTCCTTACGGACAAGCCAAGCACCTTGTGCTCAGATGACATTTAGTGACTTTCTCAAATGGAAGGTCATGAGATCGAGCCTCGGTAGAGACAAATTGACTTTTTGTGCTTCAACAGGTTGAGAAAGTATGAATGAGTAGATACTACAATGTCATAGGGTCAATTGTATTAAAAAAATCATTATTTTTTAAAGATTGTTTAGTCATTTAAGCATTAATCTTCTTTTTACATATCACATTACTTGATTTAATCATTTTAAAGTAAGGAACTACACATCTTGGTGATAACATAGGTCCATGAGGCCCAATAGCGCAAAGTTTTTGTGGGCGTTCCACAAAGCATGGTAGCTAGTCCAGGCATAAAAACGGTGTCGTTTCTTTTAATGAAAAGAAATGACACCCGGTTCATGTCGTTCTACAAAAAAGTAACTCTGTGTGTATAACATATTCAGTTTCATTTTATATACACTACAGTTTCCTTTCAACACAACTACAATTTCATTTCAATATAATTATAGTTTCATTCAATATTATACACCCAAATATGTAAAACTGTTATTCAGTTTCATTTTATATACACTATAGTTTCATTACAACACAACTACCGTATCATTTTGAATTAATTACAGTTTCATTGGACACTATACACTCAAATATGTGAAACTGTAATTTAGTTTCATTTTGTATACACTGCAATCTGGATCCCATCCGGGTGGAGGAGTTCTATGATGCCCCAAATGACCAAAGGGGAAGATCCATAGCCAACTACATGACCCGAATTTAGCATGCACAATTCAATCTATGTGCCACCATTGGAGAATTTGAACTTCCATATCCATCCCTCCGTGCTCACTCTAGTTCAAAATAGCCCATTCAGCGGCTTACCATTGGAGGATCCACATGTCCACATTACAAGATTCATCCCGACA
The DNA here is from genome assembly GCF_003576645.1 of Ipomoea triloba. Lineage (NCBI taxonomy): Eukaryota > Viridiplantae > Streptophyta > Magnoliopsida > Solanales > Convolvulaceae > Ipomoea > Ipomoea triloba. The sequence goes on from NC_044927.1 coordinate 20,567,473, forward strand.
TGTGGCATGTTCAAGCAAGAGGGTGTAAGCGACGAGATTATTCGGTTGAAATTGTTTCCTTTCTCCGTTATTAGAGAGGTATCTAGATGGCTTGATAGCCAAGATGATCATCATTTTCGCTCATGACCCCAACTCCACAAGGAATTCATGAATGAATTTTTTCCACTAACAAAGACCATGAAGGTGCGCAAACAAGTTCAAGAGTTCAAACAAAGTCCTCTTGAAAGTCTAGGTGAAGCGTGGAGAAGATTCAAAACTTTGAAGAGACAATGCCCGCCAGATTTGTTACACCTGTGGGACGTGATCAGTTCGTTTTACGGAGGTCTCACGAACGAGGGGAAAATGTTATTGGACTCCTCCTCACATGGTGCCTTTGTATCCTCATCCCCATCCGACATAGAAGATTTGATAGAGAGGATTTCGTCCAACACCTCATTTTGGTACAACAAGAGGGAAAACTGCACTAGAATGTATGAGATGAAAGACAATGTGGCGAGTGATGCAAAAGTGGATGCTATGAACCATGAGATAAAAAGACTCCAAGCTATGGTGAAAAAGTTAGAAGCTAAATCGAAGTCGTGTATGGCGTTGGCTTTGTATTGCAACATTTGCGGTGGACCTCATGATACCAATATATGCACTTCAACCTCCGCGAGTGAACAAGTGGAGGCGGTTGATTACCAAAGGAGGAATGGCTTCAATGCGTATGGTGGTGGAGGAAATAACCAAGGGTAAAAGCAAGGAGAAGGTTAGAGCAATGTAGGGGGTTCTAAGGGAGACCCCAAGTGAACCAAGGTGGTAAACCCACCTATGGCCAAGGTGATAGAGGTTGAATTGCATATGGCCCACATCAAGGCGGAGGAGCGCAAATGAATCACTATAGGCCAAATTTTGTCTCCCAAACAGACCACCCAGGGTAAAGAAGAGACAATCTAAGAGAACTTGATGAGAGGCTATCCAAAGCTATCATGAAGCTTAAAAATGATAGAGTGAATCTCAAGCATGAGATCACAAAAGATATAAGGCAAGAATCAAAGTCCACGATGAAAACCATTGAGAATCAAATTTCAAAAATGTTCAAAATGATGTCGGAGAGGCACTATGGACAATTGCCTAGCAACACGGAGAATAATCCAAAAGAAAGAGTCAATGCAATTGTCGCGATAGAGTAGGATAGCCATGAAGGTTGTGATGCGATGGATATTGTGTGTGAAATTTGTTGCGATGGGATGAGAAAGGAGATGAGAGTAGAAAGGGCTACCTCTTATGGTTCAATGTTCAATGCCAAGGAAATCACCTCTTGTGGTTTCCAAGAGGAAGAAGTGAAGGAGGCTACCTCTTGTAGCCGAGAGTATCGTGCGGAGGAGACCACCTCTTGTGGTTTCCAATAGAAGGAGGAAAAAGATACCACCTCTTGTGGTCCGTCAAGCAAAGGAAAGGGGTAGATCATCTATTGTGATCTTGGAAGCAAAGATAAAGAAAAGGTGCTTCCTAAGCACCAAACCAATACCCTGAAGAAAAAAGACACATGGGCGAGAAAAGGTACTTTTAATGTTTTTTTTACAAAAGTTTCATTGTGATGCCCAATGGCGAAAAATGTTTGAAAGTGAGGATGATGTTGAAGAATTTGCTTGTATAGGTAAAGAGACTTTAGCCCTTATCTCTACGGGGTGCCCCATAAAAAAGGGTGAGCCCGGGACTTTTGTGGTTCTATGTTCTACCAATGACGTGGAATTCCACAAAGCCTTTGTCGTACTTGAGTCCGACTAGGCTCACCCTCCGACTAGCCGATAGGACCATTCGATATCCCAAAGGTGTGGCGGAGGATGTGCTAGTCAAGGTCAGAACTTTGTGGTGCCCGTAGATTTTGTCGTATGTGAGATGGGAAAGGAGGAATCATTTGGTTTGTTATTTTGGGAAGGTCTTTCTTGGCCACTTGTTGTGCCTTGATTGATGTGGGCAGGGAGAAATTACTCCGTTTTGATGGAAATAGAGCAAAGACTGAAATGGTCAATGGTGTGAAGGAAGGAAATTGTGCTTCAAAGCAAATGGTCAAGGTGAAAACTAATTAAGACCAAAGCCAAATGGGAAGTTGATAAGTTGAGATGGAAGAACACTTGGGCTCCCAAGTGCTTCCAAACAAAAGTGAATGAGAATGGTTGATGGAGCGGAAGTTGAGTCTAGCCAAGGACGTTAAACGTAGCGCATTTTCGGAGGCACCCCAAGGTTATCTTGTGAATATTTGTCCTTGTTTCTGTTAGTTTTCTTTCTTGGGACTTCTTTTGGGACTAACTTGCAGGAGTTGTGTGAAAAATTTGTTGGAAAAATTGTGCAAAAAAATGATCAAAAGTGAAGGAAAAAATAGAGGAAAGCCCGGGAAGCTCCAGTATAATTTCCATGTGCCAGTCCACGCGAGGACCAGCATGTGGAAAATATACTACAACTTCCACGTGGCCAGTCCACGTGTGTAGCAGATGTGGGAAAACTTCAAAGAGTTCCACGCGACAATCCATGCGTGAAACCTCATGTGAAACGGCCTAAAATCGGGCAAGGTCGAGAATACTCTATTTAAACACCCCAAGCTCATTATATCTCCATAACCACGAACAAACACATCTTCCGAATAACAAGGGGGTGGATGGGTGGTGGTGGACCGAATAACAAATTCCTGGCTAGGAAGGGGTGGTGGTGGACCGAATAACAAATTCCTGGCTAGGAAGGGGGTGGTGGATGGAATAACAAATTCCTAGCTAGGAAGGGGTGGTGGACGGAATAACAAATTCCTGGCTAGGAAGGGGTGGTGGTGGACCGAATAACAAATTCCTGGCTAGGAAGGGGTGGTGGTGGACCGAATAACAAATTCCTAGCTAGGAAGGGGGTGGTGGACGGAATAACAAATTCCTGGGTGGTGGTGGACGGAATAACAAATTCCTGACTAGGAAGGGGTGGTGGTGGACTGAATAACAAATTCCTGGCTAGGAAGGGGGTGGTGGACGGAATAACAAATTCCTGGCTAGGAAGGGGGTGGATTCCTAACTAAACTCGTTTTTTATTGATGATTCACATCTGACAGTAGATCAGAGCATATCAGAGCTATGATCAAAGCATATTATAGCAATGATCAGAGTATATATTTCAATGAGTTGTGATGGTTTGATGGATTAAAAAGAAAAGATTTAGGGTTTTAGGGTTTTAAGGTTTAAGGTTTTAGGGTTTTTTTTCGTCTTTGTTGAGACCCAGAAGATCTCTTCTCGGTTTCTGGCTCCGAATCCCGCAGGTATTGCATAAAGACTTGGTGTCGACGGGGCCACCGCGCTAGAGAGGGGTCTTAGTGGTGCCACAATCAGCGCAGGTTTTGATATGGGTATTCGTCATCTCCTTTTCCGGGGTCGGCGTTTGGCTACTTATATCCTCGGATTCTGATCCCCTGTCACTTAGATCCACCATTTCAGCCCACTACCCAGAAGATCTGATCCAAAACTTGAACACCAGCTACTCTAAACACACTGATCACACTTACAACTTCAAAGATCACGACCACGATCCAAGAAAAGTACAGAAACTAAAATCGCGCCAAAGAACAAGCAAGACCCAGACACTAAAACAGTAAAAAGAGCTGGGTAAAAGCAAATGATCCTAAGTTATATCATTAATTAATTTAATTATAAGGATCATGGAATTTCAAAAATTTATATCATTAATTTTAAAAGAATTTGTTGTTAAAAGATTTTATTTTTTGTTCATGGGAAGATTTGAATCCTAAACCTTTTCTTTTTAATCCCAAGTTCTTTACCATCAAACCATCACAACTCATTGAAATCATTTCATGCCACTTGACCACAAGTTTATATATGTTCTGATCCTTGATCTAATATGCTTTTATCCTAACTCTGATATGCTCTGATCTACTGTCGAGTGTGAGTCATCAATAAAAAAAAACGAGTTTAGTCGTACCCAGAATGCGAAATATGATCAGATTGCACAGATTAGACATCTCAGAAGCCAAATAAACATGAAATCCATAACAAGAATTACTCATACTTATCTAGATACAAAGGATAATGAACACAAGTCCAATAATCCACAATATAGATTCACAGATCATCAAAACAAAGCTATAACCCCAAGAAATTCACAGGATTCCAAACACCAAACATTATACATAGATCATGAGTGAAAATAGGTTTAGTGAGACATGGATGGTTACCTCTTGAAGCCCATTAATCCAAAAGCAATCACCAATCTTAGGCTTGACTCAAAAGCAAGTCCACAATTAGGGTTTTAAGATTTTACTGTTTAGGGTTAGGGTTTAGGGTTTATGTTTAGGGTTTATGCTATAGGTTTAGGGTTTTGGGGTTTAGGATTTAGATTTAGGGTTTAGGTTTAGGGTTTTAGAGTGTTAAGGTTTAAGGTTGGGATTTAGGGTTTAGGGGCTTATGGTTTATGGTTTTAGGGTTTAGGCTATAGGCTTAGGGTTTTAAGGTTTTAGTGTTTATGATTTTTTTTAAGAGTACAAAAATACGATGACTCAAAACTTATTTTATTTTTTAGAACGGAAATATTACAGTGGACGTCAACATTCAACATAGAAAATCTAAAATCGACAACTCAAAACGTTCATTATTGAGAAACTAAGGTCAACACAACAGTGTTGCCTTTGAAAAACTCAAAGTAATCCACTAGATCATCGTCGCACCCTATTAAGACAAACTCATTTTCATTTTCATTATAAGAGAATTTGAGTCTCTGATTCTTGATGGTCGGGTCTCTCCCCATCACTGTTTCTCTTAACTCCGCAAAGCACGACCGATTTAACTTGAATCGCATCACTTAGATGTCGTGTTTTACTTTGACTCTAGGATCAAATTGCTGAGTGGAGGGAGAAGTGTTGCTATTGTGTTTGAATCGAAGCCATCGCTCAAAGTGGGAAGAAGAAGTGTTGTTACTGTGCCGTAGCTTAGAGCCTCAGAGTGGGAGGGGGAAGTGGTGTTACTGTGCAGTAGCTCAGAGTGGAAGGGGAAATTGCTACGTTCCCCAGACGAGACATAGCAGAAGTAGCAGTAGTGACGCCGCTGAAGGATAAGGCCCCCGGATGAGAAGTAGTAGAGGCTAGGGCAGCGCTCAGAGTAAAGCCTCCCCCAGGGGAGACATGGCAGAGGTGATCGCAGTAAACAGGCAGAAATTGAAGGTGCCAAGGGCGGTGGGGGACGGCTGGATATTGGCACCGGCGGCGAGCTTAATGAGGTGATGATTGCCATTGCCGCCGCCAAAGGGAGGATTGTCCACCTCCATATCAATTGCTTCTTCATCGCTTTCACTTTCCGTGGTTATTTCCATTTCGTAAGCTCAGTGTTTAGGATTTAGGTTAAGAGTTTAGGGTTTAGGGTTTAAGTTTAGGGTTTTTTTTAAGGTTTTTTTTTAGAAGAACTCCAACCTTTATTGATATCAACAAAAAGTTTCAAGTACACATGACCCAAAAGTGGCTAAATACATGATGCCCTTCAAGTAGGTAGCTAACCAAATCTATAATTCTCAACCTCAATTATGCTTCTAGCCTAGCTTACCTTGAATAATTATCAACACCTCTCATTCTCTTCAATTTAATCAAATCACAAGCACATTTCAAGCACACCTCAATCATACACATGCATTAGAAGCACTCTTATACTAACATTGTTCTTATCATTCACAAAAGCATGGGACCAATACCCTAAAGCCACCATTCCTTCCTTCTACCTTTATCCACCATCAAGCCATTCATGCACCCCCACCCTTGAACCATAGGCTAGCTCCTTTTGTGTAGAGATCTACATTTTGCCAAAGGAAGCGATTTATACCTATGAGACAAGCAATAAGACCTACCATCAAGATTCAAGCAAGCCCCCCCTGCACAGAATTCTACGTTTTGACCATGGAGGGCTTTTAAGAGCTCAAATCAAGAGCAATAGTAGTGCATCCAACCCTCTACCCTTGAGACATAGGCAAGTCCCCTATCTACCCACATCTCAAGCAATGGGAAATCCACCATCATTCAATTCATATCTTTTCATTTTCCACTTTCTCTTCTCTGCTTTTTGCTTCTTTTTTCTTTTTTTTTCCCCTTCAGCCCATATTTTCCCATCCTTCTCAAACTCTTCTTCCTGACACTCCCACACCCTTGTGAATGCATATAAAAACCTTGCCAATACACTCCATCATACATCACATACAAGCAATCAACACATACACCTTCCCTGTGGTTTTAGAAAAGAGTTAATACCTCCATTGGTTCTCCGAGTATTAGCGATATACCAGCGGTGGTCCCTCGTCTTTAAAACGACCAGGAGTAGTCGTCCTCTATCTTTTTCAAAATAACCACCCGTGGACCTCTCGTTAGCTTTTCTGTCAAAAGGGTGTCAAGTTGGAGGGCAAATGTGTCCTTTCATCATTCCCTAAGCTACTCTTCTTCTTCTTCACCTAAACCAGACGGATTTCTTCTTTTCCACCACAGTTTTCAACCTAAGTTCTCCATGGATTATTTCTAACACAAAAAAAAAAAAAGAAAAATTGCTTGCTCATAAGTCTTAGAAAATAAAGCAGCAATAACATGCCAAATTCAAAAAGAAGTCATGTAACATACTTGCATGGGAAACGAACCATAACCATGGGGTGCCATGGGTCCACCTGGATGTGGGTGATGGGAAATTGGACAAGCAGAGAATTCCTTTAACAGACAACTTCATTATTGAGCAGGTTAGTTTGTAAATATGGTTGAGTTATTGCATCTCAAACTTGGGCTGCTGCCCGTCTATGTGGTCACCCTTGCGCAAGTCAGTTAGTAAACTTGGTTTCATGTACTTCCAAGCTTTGGGGAAGCATGGAATTATCTGTGTTGAAGATCTCATGCACGAGATATTGACTGTTGGACCCCACTTCAAGGAAGCAAACAACTTCTTGTGGACATTCCAGCTCACAAAATGGCCGCTCAAAAAGACAGGAGAGTAGAAAAATTAGCATAAAATATAAAAAGCTTAATAATGAGCTACAATGGAGTGTCTGAAGCAGAGAGCTACTAGTCATACCTGCAAAAGAAGTTTCTGAATCAATTTCCGGTGGTAGAACAAGAAGAGGATGATGATGATGATGAGGGTACAGTAGTGAGAATTTCGCTATGTAAAAAGAGGGAGAGAGCAGAGAAAGGAGAGAGAAACTAGTGTGGGTCCTCTTCTTCCTCATTTTTGTCCTATAATATGTTGAAACAATGGATCTGATGACTTCTTTTCTGCACCCTCTAATGGCTAGTTAAAAAGATACACACCCATCTGGTATTTCACTTCCTATTCTACAGAAAAACATTTCATCTCAACACTGTAATCTGCTGAAATTGAAGTGGTAAAGACGGATGATGACAGACCGTTTTATACAATTCCAGTACATATTCTTGCACCCACGAGCTCTATCCTGGATGATCTAAGGTCCATTGCGCAACGGCTGAGATCGATGGGGTGCCTCCGTGATTGCCAGGAATGTTCATCACCTGACAACCTACGTAATGGACTACCTGACGAGAATGGTGTCGGGGTACGGAAAGTGCGAGTGGATCGTGGCGAGGAACATCGACGACATCCTCTGGATTGGCAACACTTTCAGCGGCAAAACGCTACATGTTTATCACTGCAGTGACCAACCGCCGCTAGCCTCACATATCAAACAGGTAATTGCTAATATGCTCTGTAATTTGACGTGGCAGAGAGTGCGGGAAAACACTGTTGCAAATCAATCTTCATTATCGGGGTTTTGTGATGATAGTTTTGTTGTTGGATGCTGGGAACGGAAAGCTAAGAGGAAGAAGAGAACCATAGATAATACATGTGAAATGACGGTTTGCCCTCACATTTAATGCCCATTTGACAGCAAATCTAACGGAGGACCACGGGTGTTTATTTTGAAAAAGATAGAGGACGACTCCTGGTCGTTTTAAAGACGAGGGACCACCGCTGGTATATCGCTAACACTACAAAAAAAAGCCTATATAGCGACGGATTTGCGACGAAAAATTTACGTTGCTAATATAGTGACGGAATAGCGACATTTTAAAATTGGTCAGTTCTAGAGCAAAGAGTTGACTTTGTTGTCCTCTAGGTAACATGTTCTTAGAGAGGGATAACCAGAGCATGGTGATTAAGAGAATTCATTCAGTTTGGAGTCCAGAGAATTTGGCTTGTATTTTAGTTATTTTCTGTAACACTTATAATGTCATTTACTAATTCCCCAACTTAAAGTTGAAAAAAAAAAACCTTAATAGTTGAATATTCAAGTCCAATTAGTCTTTAAAATTCTAAGATTGCAAGACTAAAACTGTGAAAAAGGTTGATGATTTAATGAACTGGAGAGACTTATGTAAGGATAATTTTTTGCAACTTAAATGATGATGCCCCTGTTTTTCCAACATAGAGAAGAAAACCACTGAATAATGGGAATCTCTGAGATGGCAGGTGAACTTTGAAAAACCTGGACTCCATGCGTCATTGTAATAAAATGTCCTACCATTGCTCTGCAGATAAGTTTGCGGCAAAGATTATGGTTTTCATTGCACAAACGTAAATGATGTGGTGTGCTTACTTCCGCAAAATCTGAATTTCTGCTTAATGTGCACTATAAAATTTAAAATTCATGGTAGTATAAAAGATGCATCCACAAATTCTTGCAGAACATTCCAGTGAAGTTTTCTGTTTTTGTTGCACGAATTCACTAATCTGCTGACTATATTATGCATTTTATACCAAAGAACTTTGAGTATACTTATGCAATTTATTTATAGAGGATACATGATTTTGCACCTAATATTTTCAGGTATGAGTTTGATCGATGAGTTGCATCGGTATGCTAAATACACTTCTATGCCACGACCTCAAACTACTCAAGCTTCATATTCTACTAATTCAAATGATGAAAACATAGGAGATCAATAGATTATGTTTATTAATATATTTGGTATTGTTTCTAACGATGTAATATATTACACTGCTATACTTTTGTTATTGAGTTTGAATGTTTTGATATGATATATTTTACAATTATATTATTCATGTATTATATTATAGATTTAAAGCATGTATGTGATATTAATTAGTGGGTAGCATTTATTTTTTTTAAACAAAATTTAAATTTAGCGACGGAACGGATATATCCGTCGCTAAACATAACGACAGAATTTAGCGACGGATATGTCCATCGGTATTTCATCATCAAATTCGTTGTTGATAGGAATAGTGACGGATTATTTTCATTTAGCGACAGAATGTTCCGTCGCTAAACCTAGCGACGAAAAAAAATGTCGTTAATTCTAGCAAGGAGGGTTTTTGCGACGGATTAATTCCGTCGCTTTTTAGCGATGGATTTTGCCATTTAGCGACGAAATTCATCCGTCGCTATTTTTGACTTTTTTTTGTAGTGTAATACTTGGAGGACCAATGGAGGTATTAACTCTTTCAGAAAATTAAAAGGAATGAGAGGTCAAGAATAATTCTTCACAGCATGCTACAAAGAAGCACTCTTAATGTCAACACTCCTAGTCCAACTTTTCCCCAACTCATGTGATAGAGCCATTCTTCATTCTCCAGCTTCAAATGCAACATTTCTGTTGCCTATCTTGCACCTCTGTTCTGCATCATCTTTTTCTGCTTCACTTTGATCCAGTTCTCTTGCACCTGCACATTAACAACCAGCCTACAAAGCCATATTAGCATCAAATAAAATCACTCCTAGGGGAGAATGACCAATGAGGGATCCCCTCCAAGCTAAGGAGCTGCAGAAATCCTTTAGGCAGCCCACTCAGCTTCTAAAATGTCACATTCCAGCCTTCACACCTTTCTACCAGTGCCTTGGCAATGCAATTCACATTCCTCTTACACTTAACATTCCTAACAAACCCAATATCATCCCCCTCCCAATTATCACAATTCTGCTCATCTGTCTCCACAATCACACAGCCCATCATTTCCATCACTAGAGCACCTTCCCCAGCTTCATAAACACCTGCAATGCAAAACTGACCCCTAAAGTTTCTAACAAAATAGCCACATCCCTTATCATCTCTACTCACAGCCCAGTTTATCTTAATCTACCCTTTAGTTGGCATGTTCTAACTAGAGCTAACAGTTAGCATCTCAGTCCCAAACCTTTATGCTCTTTTCATTATAAATCCCCAACTTGGAGGGAAACCCTCCCAGCTAGGCCATTTTCTCGTTATACATTCCACCATATCCCTGGTAACCTTAAAGATCACTCTTTTTTGCAGATGCTTGACCTCCCATACCTACACTGAGTATAATCCACCCACAACTCCCATATGATAATCATAGGTAACTTGTCAGTCAAAAATTTCAGCAACCTGTTGCTGCTTTGCCAATTCCACCAATCCCAACACACTCTTCTCATCCCCATCATTAACAACTTAACCCCCATAGATTTTGCAAAATAGTCTCATACCTTCCCAGCAATCTCCCCCTGCAAAAAATATGCTGCAATCCACTTGCTTTAGGTACCTCACAGCAGTTACATTTTGAGACCATGTTATAGCCAAATTTTCCCAGTATATCATCTGTAAGTATCTTCCACTTCTAGACCATCCATGCAAAGAATGACATTTTACAAGTTGTGTGTTTGCCCAGATCTTTCTACACCATTTGTTATCATTTCTAAAAATTAACCCTCTATTTTGCCCTTCCACTCTCCTCACCAATTTCTTAACTGCAGTAGTGCTAAACTCCTTCTTTCCATCTGGTCTCCATTCTGCAACATCTGCACACCCTTCTCTTATTGTCACATTGTACATTCTATCTCCCAGTTCAGGGCATCTCTCATTATTTATTCTTCCATCTTCACACACCTCTCTCAATTTAACTTTTGTTTACCCTTTCCCGATTAACCCCAATTCCCTTGCCAAAGGTCCCCTCCCTGTCCAATTATCCCACCACAGATTAACTTCTCCACCTCCTACTGTCCATACAATTTCAAGCTCTACTTTGTCTCTTACTTCTAGGGTATATTTGCCACCAATTCGGTTTTAATTAAGTTCTGATTATGAATTGATTATTATGATTCTTGGTTGTATAAGAATTGGAATAGGAATCTTGGAGGAGATGCTTAATTAGAGGTACCCACTTCTGAATTACTATCTCTGTTATTTGTTGGCAAATGATACCAAGTACCCAGGTTCACCATGTGAATTTAAATCCAAAATAATATTCAAATTATATGTTCATTGTTAATATATTATGTACTTTTAAATAACAAATGATGTAATCTAACTCGACCCTCTTGTATTTCTTAAGTGTAATAACTTGAGTTAGACTTGGATCAAGAGAGCCTAACAACCAATAGTATATATATATGTAAGTTGTTTGGTAAGGTTTAATAGCTTTAGGCATATTATATTGTGTCTTGGTCCACATTGTAAGATAAATTAATTAGGGATGTTAGAGTATGTCAAAATTCGAAACTCACGGACTAGCCCACCCCAACCTCATAGCAAGGTGGATTGAAATTAAGGAGCACGAAAATTCGGGCCTAACGTGCTGAGTCTGAGCCAGGTAATTAAATTTAAAAATATATATAATATTTTTTCATAACACTAAGTTCCAGAATACGTCTTATAGACTACCATCCTACACTCCTACTCTATTCCACCATTGGCTACACTTTTGCACAAAACAAAAGAGTGAAAGACAAAGACAAAGACAACATCGACTTCATCACAGGGATTCATAGCAAGTCACTGGTTGCTGAAATCCGAACGCTAGTCACTGCCTTGCCAAACTGTGAACGTCAATCGTCGCTTCACCGAACTTCAAACTTCTGAAGTGAGGTATTAAATTTTACCTTCTGAAAAAATAAAAAAATAAAAAAAAACTTGCAAAAAATTAGGTTCATGGTGAGGCGAACCAGTCCGCTTTGATAATAATAAAATTAACTAGTACGAAGTAATAAGCAATCACTTTTAGTATATTAAAACTTTATTTTTAATACTATAATAATTTTATGGGTCTTGTTTATTATAGTACGGTCCACAGAAGTAATAGAAGTGGCTTCTTGACAACAGAACACTTCTAGAATCCTATAATATACTCAAACGGCCTGTCTGTTGTTAGGAATGTTAGCTGCCATCATTTTATTAATCTTTTCAAAGTTTACCCAATCCCACCACTAGTATCCATCTGCAACAGTTTCTCCTGACCAAAAAAAAAAAGTCTCAAATTAAATCTCTTAGATTTTACACAATCCCTATTCCCTAATGAGCTGATTCATCCACACGACAATAAGAACAAGAACTCAATAATTCCAGAGAAATAATGTTCACCTCAGCCTCAGCCACACACCTACTCTTTCTTTCAATCCTTCTCTTCATCATCTCATCTGCTTTAGCAGCCGATGATGCTTGCCGGCCGGTCGCCTGCAAAGACGTGGGGCCGGAAATCCGGTTCCCCTTCCGGCTAAAAGGCCGGCAGCCGGCCCGGTGCGGCTACCGGGGGTTCGACCTTACCTGCAACGCCAGAGGGGAGACGATTCTCACACTCCCTAATTCGGGCGAGTTTGCAGTGTCGGATATTGTTTACATGTCGCAAATCGTTTATCTGTACGACCCGGATTTCTGCCCGGCCAAGAAATTGCTGAATTTCAGCCTCGCCGGCTCGGCGTTCCGTGGGGCGCGCGGGGCGTCGCAGCGCTACACGATCTTGCAGTGTTCCAGAGATTGGAGCGAGTACACGAGTTATCGGGCGATCCCTCTGTTCTGTGGGGAGAACATGGGTTCATCGAACAATACGGTGTTGGCGATGACTCCGAGGACGTATGCCCATGAAAAGCCGCCGGCGTGTCGGCCGGTGAAGAAGAACGTGACAATACCTTTGAGTTGGGATGTTTTTTATCAGTTCTGGGAACCTTTCAAGCAACTGGAGTTAACGTGGGATAAGCCGGACTGCCGGAATTGTGAAGCTGAAGATCAGCTCTGCGGCTTCGGGGGTGATTCCGGCGGTGATATTGTCTGTTCCAAATTCCCTTCCAAAGGTAAATGTTTTCCCAGCTTATTTAATTTAATTTATTTTTTTTACCATGAGAAACCAACAACTGCTAGTTGTATATTGAGTAAATCCTGCAATTTGACTTTAATCTATAAAGGATCACAATGCGTCAAATCAGAATAAGTCAATTATAATTGATCAACTCAAAATAATAATAATAATAGTAGTAGGCATTTATTTCAAAAAAAAAAATATTTTGTAGGTAGTGGAACATTTATAATCCAATTTTAGGCATTTCAACTAGTTCTAGGGTGTGTTGGTGAGAAATAAGCTACCACTTTAACCGTTACTCGAGAGATCATTTAGATGAATTGCGATTAAAATTGTTGGAACAGTACGTTATTTAAATAGAAAAATGTTTCATATAAAATTGATGAAAAATACAATTTTAATATTTTAATTATTCTAACATGACCATTTTAGCCACTTTAATTTTACAACCCCTTCAAAGAAAGACGTGGTGTTGAATTCACACTAGGGAGTAGGGACACCCCCACTTGTTCTTAGTAGTTAGTACACAACTATTGATATTTTTTTTTTTAATACTACTGACTCTATTGCAATGCATATATGTTCATAATTACTTTTTTAACCTATTGAAGTACAAAGAGTCAATATCGCTTCCATTGAGGTTCGAACACACAACTATTGTTAGAAGCCCCAAGATTCTAACCCAATTTTATACTAATTTTGATAACATTATAACTCAATTGGTAGACTAATTTAAAGTAACATTTATAGTATGCAACTTCAAATTCTATTTTTTAAAAAATAAATTCTAGTAATAAAAATATTCGTGATTGGTAATAATTTTAAATAGGCGTGGTTCTTATAGACACATTCCACCTCTCACCAAATCATCACAACTTGTCCGGACTGATTACCTAAATCAGACCGGACCATACCAACAACCTCCACATGAAACTTACAGACCAATACATCGTATAGACACAAGACAATTAAGGTTCAAATCATGGTGCATTTAATAACTTTAGATTTACGAGTCAAATGAAAGGGATTTATATAATAGTGATGATAAGCTGTTGGAAAGGGACAGAGGAAATTGATATGAATATTTTAGCATTTATGGTTAGACCTTAATTGGCTTGTTAGTATCTTACATGAGAAAAAAGAGTGCAAAAACAAGGTTAGCTGGTACGTGGTCTGTGTCGTAGTGGAGTGGTTTTGATAATTAAAATAAAATATTGAATTATAGTATAATATATAATTGTGGGTAGTAGTAGTAATTAGAAGCAGTCAAGAGATATTTAATTAGTGGGTAGGTGAGAGTGAGAGATATTGACATTATTCCTTTTCAAAATTATATATTTGTCTATATGCAATCTTTTCTTCAATGTATAAATTAAGGTACTTAAATTCGTAATTAAAAACAAAAGTGAATAACTTGGAGGGTGTGGTTGAGTGGAAGGGACTCATTTATCCTTAACCAAAGGTCAATGGTTTTGGGTATGGAGCAGCCTTAAATCTCTAGGTCAGCTGTCCCACCCAATAGAGGTGCCTACAATCCAACGAGGGGTTAATCACTGTGTCCGACGGTGGAGACCATGGGTTACACCCAAAAAAACAAAAATATTATAACAATTTTATTATATTATTTTTGCAAAAATTATAATACTCCCTCCGTCCCATTTTACCTGTCTTACTTTCCTTTTTAATCCGTCCCAAAATTCTGTCCACTTTCCTAAAATAAACATCATTACACTTCTAGTTTTCCTATTTTACCCTTTTAACTATCTGATATTCATCCACCCAAATATTCTCAAAAGACGTGCCCATTTAAAAAAAGGTGAATACATATCTCTACATTTATTTTCAGATTTGATTCTTCATTTCCACTTTTCACTTTTTTTTTTCTTCCTGCAACTTCTTCATTCCCACTTCACAACTGATAGAAGAAATCAAGAAGTGGGTTTCTTCATTTTTCTTCCTGCGTTTCTTCACTTTGTTTCTCCTCTCCGTCGGAAACAAGCCCCTACACCATTGCCGTGTAGCTCCTGCTGGCAGAAATAGAGATTCTGTGTAGCACGAAAGCATAGACGAACTTGGTGTTGGATACATGGATCTACATTTGATGAATGTTCAAATACATGGATCATAGAGTTTTGGCGTTGGATCTACATTTAGATACATGGATCTACACTTCTTATACTCAAATATTCTTATAATTCCTCTTTTTTTTTTTTTTTTTTTAAATGAGTCTCGCACCCAAAAAAAAGCTAATGAAAGATGATTCAATTGTTTGCAAATGAGATTGAAGAAATATACATATCAGAAAACTTCTCAAATGAGGTGAAGAAAGAAGAAGAAACGTACTGTACCAAAGTCAGAGAGTCCAGGGGCATAAATGGAAAAGAAGTCCACTTTCTTTACTTACCTTAAAATCCGTGCCAAACTTAAGTAGGACATTGATTTCGGGACAGAGGGAGTAACTTATAAGTTTGAGTCGATTTAACCTTTCTATAGGTTTTTTTTTTTTTCAATATCTTCCTATCTTAGCTTTAATTTTAACCTATTTTACCTAAATATGTAAAATACCCCTTGATCTACTATTGTCAAGAAACAACCCTAAAAAGGAAGACATTTTTTCTTCTTTTTTTTTTTTTTCATTTGAAGTGTAGGGGTGAATAGAAGAATAAGAAAATCGACTATTTCTAGTCACTCAAAAAGTGACGAACATTTTAAATTTTTTTAACTACCGTGGTGATATGGTAGAAATAAAGTCATCAATTTAATACATAAACTTAATTTCAAGATAACTTTTTCAGATAGTCAGAAACTTTTCGACAGCTAATTCAAAATTTGAAAGTTTTTGGATTTGGCAAACATAATTTTGAATTTTTCCGACAATTTTTACTTTGAAGAATTGATTTCAACTCTAGTGTTTTACTTTTTGAGTGACGACAATGAAAACCCGCACATATTTACGACACAAGATAAGTAAATCCCATTAGAAAGACATGTAGTACAATTACCTGGACCAAAAGGGTGTTTGATAAAAATCAAATTATACAGAAATCATGCTCCATATACTCAGTCATCCCTTTAGGCTAGATTTAAATTTTCAATTTTTGTTAAGCTTGATAGTGATTATAAACTTTCATGCATCTATATTATTGTGAAGTGGTATTTAATACACAGGGATTCCTCGTGGCGTCAAGTATGGAATCACCATCGGCATAGGAATACCGGGGCTAGTCTGCACGATTGGGCTAGCTTGCTTTGCATGCGGCAAAATTAGGGATTTCAGGCTGAACCGCCGTCTAAGCTCAATGAATCTCTCCACCACCGGCGGCATCACCGTACAACCACCGCTAGCTATCGCCGGTTTAGACCGCCAAACAATCGAATCCTATCCGGTAACGGTTCTGGGCGAGAGCCGGCGGCTTCCGAAACCAAACGACGGACTTTGCCCGATCTGCCTGTCGGAGTACGAGGCGAAAGAGACTTTGAGGAGCATACCGGAGTGCAACCATTACTTCCACGCCGATTGCATTGATGAGTGGCTGAAGCTCAACGCCACTTGCCCCCTGTGCCGGAACTCGCCGGAAAGCCCGTGGACGAATACCCCCTGCTCCTCGATGTCCTTGTCGTCCACTTCGTTGGCATCCTCTAGCGGTACTTAGAGAGATATATGTGTGTGTGTGCACAATTTTAGTGGCCGGAAAAAGTTTGTTCTGATTAATTAATTAAGCATTTTGTATTTTTGTATAGAGCCCATACAGGAGATTTACGTTATTCATTGTGTGTACTACTGTAGTATGTATAGGCTTAATGAATTATTACTGATAACAATCACACCACACAGTTTTTCAAATACACAGTTCCCACAGTGTATCTATTCCAATAATATATTTTCTATTTTTGTGTAACGTTATGGTGTTCAATATATTTCTTGCCCACAAATATTAGAAGTTCCTTGGGGGCGTGATTTAATGACTCATTAGGTGGGAAAAATAGTGTATGATGTCAAGAAGGAGCCTTTGGGCCGGTGAAATTCCTACAATATATATATGTGACTACACTTGGTTCGATCATATGTCTTTATCCACAATCTACCACTCATATATGAACCAATTGAGTTTCCGTGCTTGCATGCTCAAAATATTTCTATTTAATAGCTTTATTGCTTAAAAATGAATAACTTACTACTAAATTATACTCCGTACTTTATAAGTTTATAGTGCACCACGAAAAAGAGTATAACTTTCTTTTTTCTTGAAGTCAGTAGAGCCATCAAAGGCGGACCATAACATGGTAAAAAGCCTTCCAATTTGACAGGCCTAACAATGGTCGTCCCATCCCACACCGCTTAGGCCCATAGTCCATGGTAGGGGCTCCCCAAATTTTTAAACTAAAATAATTTAGATAATTATTTAAACTTTAAACATATTTGTAATTTGTTAAACATAATAATATATAACTAATAAAAACAATGACTTCTAATAAATACTCCGTAGTTAAATATATAATGCATTAATAATCCTTAATCCAATAACAAAACATTTATACAATATACAAATTACTAATTACAAATTACTGTTAATGAAGCGGAAGCAATGAGCGTTCGGGAAGCTCTCAGCTGGGTGAAAGAGATGGACTTGGGAGACATCGATGTTGAAATGGATTCCCAACTTGTTTACTATGCTTTACTTTCAGACTTTTTTCNTGCATCTATGATTCATGATGTAATTTTCCGTTTTGCTAGACGATCTGCGAATCGTGCAGCCCATGCTATGGCTAGGGAGGCCGTTTCTGTGTCAGGTTGTGGGGAGTGGTTGTCTTCCCCTCCTCCGTTTCTTGTGAACATTCTGAGCTCTGATTTAATACATTAAGTTTTTACCTTCAAAAAAAAATATATATATATATATATACACACACACACACACACAAGTTTTACACGCGCATTGCACGAATAGGCTAATGCTCAATGTTTATATTTAAATAAGTATTTCAAAGTATATCAATACAAGATTATATAGAATAAGTTTATACACAGGTAATTGAATATCGAATTTGTTTATTTAAATAGGCAATTCAAAGTATATATGAATGCAAAAGAGTTTTTTGCATTTTTAGTCTCACGACTATAGTGACACTTGTAGGATTGGTCCACGACTTTCAAACTTTGCAATTTCGGTCCATGACTATTGTTTTTGTTGCAAAAATGGTCCTTCCGGCGCCGGAAAATAAAAATCGACGGTTTTTCTGGCAATTTTTCGCCGGAAAAAAAAATTGACATATTTTCTGTCAATTTCTCGCCGAAAAAAATTCTCTGTTTCAAGTAAGATTAAAATTGACATTTCTAAACAATTAATCTAAGTTAAAACAAATTCATTTCTAAAACTATATGTAGTCAATTTAATTATTTTTTATTTTGGTAAACTAATTAAAGTTAAAACTAATTCATTTCTAAAAGCATACGTAGCCAAGTTAATCTTAGTAAAATTAAATACAAATTCAAAATTATTTTTACTTTTTCGTTTAAATTTAAATTATATTTACTTTTTAGCCAATTACGTACAAATTCAAAATTATTAATACAAATTCAAGATCAACAAAAAATAATATTATTATGATTAAATTTAAACTAAAAAGTAAAAATAATATTTGAATAATTTTGCCCAGTAGTAACATCTTCCTACAAAGGGGAATTTTTTAGAAATGTCAATTTTGAATAAAAAGTAAACTAAATTAATTTTTTAGAAATGTCAATTTTAATCCTACTTGAAAGGGAAATTTTTTTTTCCGGCGAGAAATTGACGAAAAATATGTCAATTTTTTCCCCGGTGAAAAGTTGCCGGAAAATCCGCCGGTTTTTATTTTCCGGCGCCGGAAGGACCATTTTTGGAACAAAAACAATAGTCATGGACCAAAATTGCAAAATTTGAAAGTTGTGGACCAATTCTGTACATAGTCGTTGGACTAAAAATGCAAAAAACTCGAATGCAAAATAATATAGTAGATTCATTATAATTGTCACTAAGATAAATATTTGTAACTTTGTAAACTCGATAGTCTAAACGCGGTAGCCTAAATAAATATTACTTTTGGTTTGAATTTCTCTACATCTTCTTAATTCTCTTTTGGGTCATTGACTTCATCTTCACTATTTGTCATCTTCTTTTTTTGTTGGTAGTGTGTCATTTGGAATTGGGTTACTGGTTGTAGCATAGATGACAACGTCATGCAATGATATTATGGTGTAGAAAGTTGTGAATTTGCCTTGCTGTGTATATGACTAGGATCTTAGTTGTACTATGAACTCTTGATCTTGCAAGCGCTTATTGATATTTGACCGTGGTAGTTTTTTCCCATACATGTTTCATGTGGAAGTATTGAATAAAATATTAATATTTATTATATATATTTGTAGAAGGTTCATGAGTAGTGTCTCGTGTGTAATAATTGATTTTGTGCGTTTGCATGTGTGTGTGTGTGTGTTTTTTTTTTTTTGAATTGATACTAATCTTGGAGTTAAATTGTTTGTCACTTTGTGCATAAACATTTTTTCAAACAGTGATTACAATAAATATTGTTACAATGATATAATAAAAATTAGGGAAAATGGTCAAATACACCCTCGAACTTTTGCTAAGAAATCAATTAGACCCTTGAACTTTTAAAAGTTGCAATTAGATCCACAAATTTGTTATTTTGAAGCAATTAAACCCACTAACCTGTTGGTGACCTTTGATTGCAGGTCAATTAGGTTTCCAGCGAACTTCCGGCCAAAATTAGCCACCGGCAACCCTCCTGCATACTTCCGGCCAAACTTGCGATGGAGAAGTCCAGCCAAACTGGTCGTAATCTCCGTCGACCAGAGGTCTTCTTCCCTGGCAGAACGCGCCGACGGCGATCTTACGGTCGCCGGTGACTAATTTTGGCCGGAAGTTCGCTGGAGGGTTGCCAGAAACCTAATTGACCTGCAATAAAAGGTTACCAACAGGTCAATGGGTTTAATTGCTTCAAAATAACAAGTTTGTGGATCTAATTGCAACTTTCAAAAGTTCAAGGACCTAATTGACTTCTTAGCAAAAGTTCGAGGGTGTATTTGACCCTTTTCCCTAAAAATTAACTTACAAATTTCTTTAGAAGCTTTCATGCATTGATAAAATTATGAGAATGATGTGTAAACTTGTTGAATTGGAGCTGGTGGATGTCGTCATTATCAATTGTTTTGACAATGGTCCTACCATTTAAAGTCCAAGTGTACTTGCATTTCTGATCAACAACTTTGTAGTTAAGTCGCGCATGTTTGACAACATCATTTGAAATAGTATACCAGGAGTTAGTCTATAGAGTGATATCATACACTCCAATGTCGTGATCAAACACTACTGCTTGAACTCGAGTTCCCTACATTTATATATATGCTTTGTTACCTTAAAAATTCTCCCACTAACAACAATTATGCCCGATAAAAAAAATAATACTACAATATTTGTAAAGTAATTTATAAGTGTATCATTATAGAAATACATACAAAAATTATTAATACCATAATGATCTAAATTATTCCCAATAATGCAAAAGCATAATTAAAATATTGAGCCTTTTTCTAAATAATCAAAAGAAGATTAATTAAACAAAAAAAAAGGAAAAAAAACTTAACATAGATTTGTTTTTAAAAAAATGTAAGAAAATGATTATCAAGATTTTTTATTTGTAATATTTGATACTTTAACTTTGAATGCTATGTATATAATTTGGCTAATTAATTGACTAAAGTTCATGTTAAATTTTACTCCGTATATTGTATTTTTTTAATACACTCTAACATATTCATAATATATGTTCAACAATTATATCAACTTTGATTGGGATGAGGTTTGTACCTAAGATCTTCCTTATGAAAATCAATGAGTAACTTAAGAATAATAAATAGTTAACGAAATTTCCGTTATTAAAGTTTACATTGACGGAGTTGCAAGGGTATTTAGGAAAAGTAAATGATGATATAATAAAGGATAAAGTATGAAAATAAAAAAAATTACTAAAATCAAAATAATCTGCACCATTCATTTCATCAAACAATTACACAACATTTTTTTAGTTCCGGTTAGCGACTGATAGGGATGATTCCCGTAATATACTTCCTTATAAGTTCGAGGCATCTTATCGGTATTCAGGTTGTGTCAAGTAGTCAAAGTCTGCCCCTATATAAGAGGACTTAACCCTTTAGTGTAGGGGATTCCATTTTTTTCTCCTTCTTGCTAGAACACGACCAGGGTTCCCTTTTCTCTACTCTCTTTCCCTAGATAAGAACAACCATGAATAATACAGCTTCTTTGAACTAAACTCTCTCAAGAATTTCATACGTACTCTCTTGTACATTTCTATACACTCCAAATATATTCAAGCTATTTTTACTATCAAACTAAATGGCCCACGAAAGGTCGTGTCCTCTATTTCACTTGGTCGATTTCTCGATCTCACCCTTCGCCGTCAGTGTCCAACCACGCACCAACCAACATGTCGAAAATCTGCTCAAAATTGGTCGGTTGTAAACCTACTGGTCGGCAAAATTTCACACGTAAGCAAAACCTGAAAGATTTGGTGCGGGGTACCATTATCAAATTCATGCATTCTGTTTTTCATTGCGCACATTGATAGTATAGCTTTTTTGAGCTAAACTCTCTCAAGTCATACTCTCTTGTACATTTCTATACACTCCAAATATATTCAAGCTATTTTTACTATCAGCAGCTTAACTTTATTGGCTCTTATTAGATTTGTAGATATGAGTGTGTTCAACTGAGAACAACCCCTTCATGTAAAAGCTGAGGATGGATCACAGTGACTCTTTAGGATTTATTAATGATTAAGAGTTTTATTACAAATAATACGTGGTAAATTTTATAATTACTGCAAATTTTCAAGTTTGCAATATTTATAAAACTAACACGCCCATTTTCCCCTTACTTTTCAGCAATCTTCAATGGTTGATTTACCCAAATAGATAGATCGGATCAATCATCAATTTTTATCAGGGAACTTATTCTCTCATGAACCTTCCTCTATATATATACATACACCAGACAGCCATAAAACTCAAAGCTTGCTCTATCTTTTGTAGGGATGACGTGGTAGTCCGACGGGCTAAGCGCGGTTTATAGCTCTAATAATCATGCAATTTAGATGGTTACAAATAATGCCTCTTTGTACCTTGGGAGGCATGTTCTATGGGTATATATTGACCTAGGAGTTGAAATGGCTTTCATACCATATTTCTAGTTCAAGATATAAAAGTTTGTTATTAAATTATCAAATTTTAAATATTTAAATATAGTTGACATACGGTAATTTTTTGACTTACAATTGTATTCGCTATTTTATTATATTTTAAAAGAAAAAAATTGCCAAATTGATATATAAACATGCCAATATTATTCTTTACGTCTATTTTATAATTTAAGTATACAACTTATCAAAATTAAATATTGATTGTAATAAATTGAAACTTCAAAGTTTTAATTGCATTTTTTAAATAATATAAGGGATGCCAATGGGAGTTGGGTTATCGATTGAATGTTCAACTTTGGAGTGTGTTTGATTGAGGAAATGGGAATCATGGGGGCTCATAAAAGGATTTGAAGTTTCTAGGAGATAAGGTGCAAGACATCTAATTTATCAAGAGTGATTCATGCAAGGTGATAAACTAGATTAATGATTAGAGTAGAAACATGGACATGCACGATTCTATTGCGAATCTACTTGAAAAGAAGAAGAAGAAGAAGACATCTAATTTATCAAGAGTGATTCATGCAAGGTGATAAACTAGATTAACGATTAGAGTAGAAACATGGACATGCACGATTCTATTGCGAATCTACTTGAGGAGGAGGAGGAGGAGGAGGAGGAGGAAGAGGAAGAGGAAGAGGACGAAGAAGAGGAAGAAGAAGAGGAGGAAGAGAAGAGGAAGAGGAGGAAGAGGAAGAAGAAGAAGAAGAAGAAGAGGAAGAGGAAGAAGAAGAAGAAGAAGAAGAAGAAGAAGAAGAGGAGGAGGAGGAAGAAGAAGAAGAAGAAGAAGAGGAAGAAGAGGAGGAAGAGGAAGAAAATGAGGAAGAAGAGGAGGAAGAAGAAGAAGAGGAAGAAGAAGAGGAAGAAGAAGAAGAAGAAGAAGAAGAGGAAGAGGAAGAGGAGGAAGAAGAAGACGAGGAAGAAGAAGAAGAAGAAGAAGAGGAAGAAGAGGATGAAGAAGAAGAAGAAGAGGAAGAAAAGGAGGAGGAAGAAGAGGAAGAAGTAGAGGAGGAAGAAGAAGAAGAAAAAGAAGAAGAAGAGGAGGAAGAGGAGGAAGAGGAAGAAGAGGAAGAAGAAGAGGAAGAGGAAGAAGAGGAAGAAGAAGAAGAAGGAGGAGGAGGAGGAGGAAGAAGAAGAAGAAGAAGAAGAAGAAGAAAGAAGATATACATGATAGAGAGAAGTTGAAATATTTGTGTGTCTCATATCTACCAATAGCATAATCAAGATGTGACTAATTTAACAAAGACATTAAGTAAGTTTGATAAAGGTCTCTAAATCCTCAAGCATCCAAGTAGTGTCATCCTAAAGTTACTACAATTGGATGAGATATGCATTCCTCGTGACCGATGGGTGACCATGCCCTATGAGATTTGACTTGTTGGAGTTTTTCCTCTTTTCAAAAGAAAAATGTTCTTGATAGTGTAATTAACTAATGAAACATTTGACTTAACATGAATGAGAAGATTTGGAGGAATGTTACCACCACAACAGAGCATATATTAGAGAGAACATTGCTATACCTAAGGGACTAGAGGGAAGTCACGGAAGAATCTCAAAGCAGTGTGTCTCTTCTTGTGAATGGAGTGATCAAATGGGGAAGACCTCAATCCGGGTGGCTTATATTAAATGTGGATGCAATAGTTGATTCAACCGGATGAAGGTTGGAACTTGGATGGATCCTTAGCTTAGAGATTATCAGAGTCTTTCTACGGTTGCCAGATGCGCTCCTTAGTGGGGGGCATGTTCTCCTAAAGAAGTTGAAGCAATTGCCATTCGGAAACTCTTAGTTGGCTCAAATTGCTAAATTGAGATAATGGTATTGTTGAGTCGGATGCTTTGGTTGTGGTACATGTCTCAGCTCCGTCTTAGAAGAGCCATCTTTTGATTTACATTTATTGGATATTAAAGATAGATTGAATATGTTTTTTAATGTATATCTATTTCTTTTGTCAAGTAATTTGCGAACTGAGCTGTCCATCTGTTTCTATGTTAGGTTGTGAGGAGTGGCTTATATGTCCCCCTCTTCTTTCTCATATTCTTTTGGATGATCTGAATTAATAGAAACACTTGGCTGTGACTTCTGTCACTGCCTAAACGGCTAAACCCCCAAAACCCTCGCATGTTTTTTTCCTGGTATGCTCCTCCCATAGACCCCTGTAAGTGTTTCTTTAGCTCTTCTTGTCGGTTTCCTCAAATCCCCAATTTCAATTGGCCAGTCTTTATGCATCCTTTCCTTACGAAGATCTGAGCTTTTAAGATTTTTGTTGTGTATGCGTATAAAAATCTGAACTTTATATTCTTGATCTGCAGCTATTTGCTTTGTCTAGGAGCGTAAGTCAAGAATGGCTTACAGACGCAGTAGTATAACAACAACTCGAGCGAAGCTTTTGTACGACCAACAACGATTTGCCCCATCAATTTCTCACATTCACCGTCACGACGATGATCGGAAAAACCCCGAATCCAGTTCGGAAAACCCTAGACTTTTAACTCATCTTCGGCACTGTTACTTTGGGAATAGACTTAGCCCGGGTGTTGGTGTCGCCGGAATCCCATTCCAAGACCGGAAATTTTCTCCTCCTCCTCGGTGGGCCATGGCTCCCATTTGGATGAGGAATATGTCGACTAGTGTTGGCGAGGGAATGAATAAGATAGAATACATGTCTGGTGTTGCAGAAGTGCTGAGTGATAAGACTGTTGAAGCTGTGGCTTCTCAAGCTCCCGTGGTGAATGACGTCGCAGTTGCGGCCGCAGATTCGTATTTACCTGTGGCTGCCTTGCAATATTTGATTGACTATGTTCATTGTGTTACTGGATTTAACTGGTAAGATAATATAGCATATTCGCATTTTTTTACATAGCTTGTATAGCACTATAGCCAAAGTATTTAAACTTGAAACTTGAAAGGGCTTGAGAATTTGGAGTAGAACGGCTTTCAATTATGCTGATTATGTGGTTGCTTTGTTTATAGAAGGAAAAGGACTTAGGCACTTTACTTTTAGGGGATATGAATAATGGATGGTGTATGTAGTAGTGAAGCTAATTATATATGTTTAGTTTATATTAATAAGGTACATTGAAATGCAATTACGATTAGTTTTATTTTGAATTTTGTTATTGTTGAAGTAGAAGCAATGTAGAGTTTGGTTTTATCGTTACTTATCTTTGTTCAGGTGGGCATCAATTGTGTGTACGACTCTTTTAATTAGATGGTTAACTTTGCCGTTGATGATACAACAGCTGAAAGCTACTTCAAAATTAGCGGTAAGTTATATGCATACCTTACCTTACAGCGGCTCCTGGTCCTTAGCTTTGTTCACCTTTCATGGTTTCTTTCACTGAGTTCATGTGTGTACTCGACATTATTATTTTTATTTTATGCACACTTTCTTTATTATGTTGTTATCGAGATATAAATTTGCTCTGGATATCAGATACTATAATTTCATGTATACTAAACTCAAAAGCAAAGATTATACTCTGTATATATTTTGTTCAAACTAAACGTTTCTGAAAATATTTTTAATATCAGCTTTTAAAAAATCACTCAAAATTTTGTATTTGTGATTAATTATATAATGTTATAGTCTCAAAAAATTGAATTTCAAAAATGAATGTGGAAAATGGGTGTTGATAAACATGTTTTTTAACTGGAAAATAGAGAATTGAAAATTGTGGTAAAGACAACCCTAATTTTTCTATCTTACATATTAATTGACGATTGACTTACATGTCTCTGCAGCTTTTGAGGCCAAAGTTGGATGATATAAGACAAGAGATGCAAAATCGGGTATGGTTACATTAGTTTTTTCTTGATATGGAGTTGCGATTATTGTTCAGCTATTTAGTTAATTGAGTTCATTATTTATTTACCACATACAAGGATTTGTATGTAGATTGTAGATGAATGGCTTTTCATCCAATATGAGTCGTTACTATACTGCACCTTAGCGACAAGTAAGAGGTTATTGTTTTGCTTAATGTCAGGGCATGGCTCCAGCAGCTGTAAATGAGGGTCAGCAGCGGATGAAGGAGCTATTCAATGAGTATGACATGCATCTTTTAGTTCAACCTTTTCAAATTTTACGTTTTTCAGTATGAAGTACGCTTATGGTGATAGATGGCATGTGGGTTTTCACTTTTCAGACACAAAGTTACTCCCTTTGCCGCCTTTAGGGGAATTTTTATACAAGGCCCTATCTTCGTCAGTTTTTTCCTTGCTGTAAGATTGTCTTGTCTCTACCCTTTTTTGTAGCGTTTGGCATTTTGCATTTTGAGCAATTGTTTGTGGGGTTGTGCTAAAAAAAAAACTCAACTTTCAGTGTTATACACAAATTTGTAACCTTTAGGACATCAGATGGAAAGTAGTTCTGCCAAATGCACATCACCACCATGTAATGACCATGCTAATTGAGAATTTTGAGTAGAGAAATTAGTATACTTAAAGGATTGAATAACTCAGTGGAAACCAAACACCCATGACCTTCTTGGATGCTTAGTAGTTTATCAATCTTGTGAAGTAGAGATTGCAAAGGGTTTGAAAAGGTGAAACAAAGTGTTTAGATCTTTATTGGTGAAAAGACAATAAAAGGTAATTAAAATGTGCCTACTCCCAACAAGAGCGGCATATTGGCCTTCTTGGTTTGAGCCGGTCAGCTATGGGCAACCTAGGTTGGTTTACCTCCTTGTGGTCCTTTACTGGCTAGGGTTATAAGGTGGGGTTTATCCAGTGCACACCCTCGGGCAGTAATTGCGGGTTTCCCTCGCCACTTTTAAAAAGATGTGCCTACTTACATATTAAGTGGATATGCACAGTACATAATGACACTTCAATCTATGTAGACTAATAGGTTGACCTACTTGAGCAACCCCCAGGAACTGGGCCAGAAAAATGCAATTAACCCATTCTCTCTCTGTGCTAACATCTTTACTTTTTTGAGTTTTGACTTTATATATCATCGTGATGCAGATTAGTAACATGGCTGAAAAAGTCCCTTCTTTTAAAGAGGGTGGTGCATTCTGGTTTACTGATTTGACCACTCCGGATAGTATGTATATCTTCCCAGTTTTGACTGCATTGACATTCTGGATAACAGTGGAGGTCAGATTTCATTTCATAATTATGTAGCCATTTCTTACTAACTTAATCAGATACAGATTTTCTTGCCTTTTCCATCTTCTTTTGTATGTTATTCCAAATAAAACCAATAGCTCAATTTTGAATTTCTTCGGCCATGGGTTTTGGACTGTTGGGTGCAAAACAACATTTTTAGTTCAAAATCTCAGAAAGATAGGTGCTTTTTGGTCACTTAGGAAATAATTTGTTTCTCAAGTCTGTTTTTGTTTTTCGATGCTTTGAAAGCATCTTCCTTGGTCTTAAGTTTTTCTAGTTAATTTGTGAATTTGTACTTTGTTCTTTCCTCAGTGTAATGCACAAGAAGGAATGGAAGGAAACCCTTCCTATGGCACCATAAAAAATGTTTCGAGAGCAATGGCCGCATTGTCAATCCCATTTACTGCAAGTTTCCCAAAGGTACATTCGTAGACTTTTATTGCACAAAACAATTCGACGATAGTTATATAAACTTTTGGTTGAAATTCATGATAAAATTCTTGTCTCAATGGGAACTTTTGTGATTCCATCACAGGCGGTTTTCTGTTACTGGATTACCTCCAATATTTTCTCGCTCTCGTATGGATTGGGTGAGTTTACTTGCTCGGCAAATTTATCTATTTACATTTCTGAAGATGCCAGGCCAAGCTTTTGGTTAACAATATTTTGTCTTTTAACTTATAACATTGTCTTTTATCAGTAATTAAAAGGCCTCAAGTGAAGAAACTCCTCGGTGTACCTATAATACCCCCGGCACCTCCACGTGCTGATCAAAGTCCGGGACTCCCGTTTTTTGAAGCGGTTAAGAAGCTTGCAGCAGCTAAAGAGTACGAAGCGAAACAAGCAGCTGTTGAAGCAACCAAAAGTGCGAGCCAAGAGATACAGTCAACCGCGGTTCTCAGTCAGAAGGTCAGAAGCTTAGAGAAAGAAGTGAAAGGAAGGAAGAAAGGAAAGAAGAGGCGATAACTCGGAGAAAGAAATTACTATAATCTGCTTCTTTTTTTTTCTTTTTCTTTTTTTTGAATTTCCCTATAGTGCATAGCAGGCAAAAAAATGCTGCATTCTTTATTATAATGGGTGTAGTAGTTAGGTATTCAATAATTTTGTGTTTTTGTTTCTTTCGGGGTTATATGTTTTTTCACCACAATATACATGATGATGATGATGCAGACATAGGAGTTTCAACAGACTTTCTAAATTTCTTAGTAAAATAAGATTCTAACCAATATTTGTTTTAACAATTTCTCAGTGTTATCCCTTTGTTTATTATGTTTGTTTCTTGGTTTTAGGTAATAATGCCTGTCCTTTTGTCTTCCACTTTGTTAATTTTGTCAAAAGTAGGCTTCAGTGAAGATTTTTTTTTTTTTAAATATTTTTTGATATATTAAGTTTCCAACTTAGGGGTCCAAGGATGATGGCTGGAAAAGGTAAATTGCAAGTTGCCTAGTCAATCTCAATTTCTAGTCTTCATCACCATTAATTTTTCAAGCTTTGTCTTCAATAGGAGTCGAACTCCACTCTACTGCTGGAGCAAGAATTCCAAGCTAAAAGATGTTTTTTTGATATTATCTTTGGAACAGAACTGATATTGCCTTTTGTACTTGTTGAGTGTAGAGGTATGCATCTTTGTTTCAGTTAGAGAATCCTTAGGTGAAACGCGCACAGAAGATGGAGATGTTTGAGAAGCTTTTGTAACTGTGATTAGGAAAGAAGAGAAGAGAAAAAAAAAAATGGCGAAACGCGCACAGAAGATGGAGATGGCTTTATTGCACACTGTTCCAAAAACTTTGTATTTACTGAACAATCTCAACTTTCTCTCTTACCCTCTCCACCAACTCAACACTCACTGTTCCAAAAACCAATTAATATTAGGGGTGCTCTTATGATCAGTGAGTTGACTACTTGTATTCTTCTTTGATGTACAAGGATGAGGAGGCCAAAGAATGTTACAACAAATCCAAATGAGGAAAATAATGTCGCAATCCAGGTGGGCATATCATATGAAATAGCAATATATGGAGGTGGGCATATCATATGAAATAGCAATATATGGATTGATTCCAAACGTACGTACTACTGCAACAAAATCAATTCTTCCAATCTTATTATAGCCTGCCTTGTGTTACTACTATTCTGGTATTTCCTGTGATGTTGCCGACAATACAAATTTCTACCAACTCACCATATAAAACACACATACAACTTCCAGAGGTTTTCAGGTGTGTAAAATCACAAGTTGAAGTAGGTGGCATGGCAACGACGTTGAGACTTATGATGAAGCATGATGCTATGCTATGTGACACGTATGAGAAGTACGACCATGATAAAAATGCATGTCATAGCGAAAATCAAGAGCCATGTGAAGCATGTCGTCTTGAAACTCTGTGAATAAACTTCCATGGCACGACTACTAGCATGCCCTGTACTTGCCAAGCTATGCTCAACTGCTTTTTCGGTCGAGTCAAGTATCTGTGTGCCCAAACGACGCAAGCTTGTTAGACTAGACTATAAATTATATATAAGAAGACTTCCTTGAAGTTCAATTCCCATCTCAGCCTTCATGTTATTGTTATGTACAACATTTCAACACCAACAAGCAAGAAGGCTTACTTTTTCAGTGTTTTTTACGGATTGACTCATCATGAGACTACTCTCTTTCAGCTGTCGTGCCAAGACAACCATTTCATCTGTCAAGCTCTCCTGAAGTTTCCTGAAAGAGTTATGATATTACACAACCAAATCATGAAACAGTTGACACATTTTCAATATAGCTTTGTAGTCCAATGCATTTTCAGCACTAACTTCGATCAGTGTTGAAATATTTACTTTTTACATGTTATTTTACATAATCTGCAAAAACCATAGACTTGCATGAGAAATTGAGAATTCTAGTTCTTCAAGGAAGCATTCTTTAGAGTTGTCCTGGAAAAGAATCATTTTTAACCACAAAACGACTACCAAGCAAAAGCATTCAAAGAATTCAAATTAACATCTTGCTTTGAAGAAGAAATTACTTCACTTAGGGGTCCAACCGGAGTTTAGCCTTTCGGCAAGTTTTTTCTCAGATTGATTAATAGACTTCTGAAACAATAGTCACCAGGAAAAATATTGAAGATGAAGAGGACGAGCATAATAGATTTCTAATGTGCTCTTAACTTTTCAACTAGCCTAAACTATGATAATAAATGGAAAAATGTCCAAAATGCTTGCTCTCTTAGGGAGCGTTTGGTTTTTTAAATACTTGGTATCGGAATGATAATTGGAATTAAATACTTGGTAATGGTAATGGTTTTTTAAGTAGGAGTCTCTTTGTTTAGTAACAAATAGAAATTGGAATCAAAATAAAGAAATAAATATTTAATGAATTAAAATATAAATAAATAAATATATAAAACCGTAGAATCCTAATCATACAAGAACTACTCCCCATGTGAGAACTTGTGGACAAATCTAAACCATTGATCTGTAAGATCTGATGGATGAGAAATCAAGTAAAAAATGAGGGGGTCATAAATATTACAAAGTTTTGTTTATTTTCAACCGTTAGATCTACTAGATAATGGTTTTGATTTGTCCGCACGTTCTCACCTGGGCCATTGTCCTCACCTGATTATGGACCTAAAAACGTATAATACATATATATATACACATACATATATGTGTATATATTTTAAAGTTGCATATTGAATGTGCATAGACAATGACCTTTCCATTTTTTTTTTTTATCTTCCTCATTTTTTATTCCATTGTTCAAAAGTAGGGGAAGAAAAGTGTAATGAGTTTTATGATTACTAAGGGATTTAAATCCAATAGTACGATAGCAAAAGTAGGCAAACAAACAAACATGGTAATGGGTATCAAATCTATAGTAGCGTACAAAAGTCCCCAACCAAACGTCACCTTAATTTATTCTTTGCATTTTGAAGAAACTGAGCCACCGCATGTATGAAGAAAGATCTGTCTAGAATAACTTAAAACATGTGCCTGCAAAACTGTACCTGTGCTTATCAATATGCGTCCATGCAGCATCATCTAGTTTGACGGGAGCAGATTGGTCAGCGCCCACCTTCTCATGAGATGTATCCTTAGCATTTGATGGTGGCCTATTTCACTTGAATATTAATACTTAAATCAAAAGCAAAAATAGAATATAAAAACAACTTCCATAACTAAATATTCACACACGCAAATCTTCTTCTCAATCCTCCAGTAGGAGAATGTGGTGCACTTTCTCCCTCTGCTTTACAAGTTTCAGCACTGTATACGTCAGCAAGAGGCCTCTGAGGTTCCTCCTGTACAAGGACAATGGTTTTGGAATGAATATTTTAACATAGAAAGTTCACAGAAGAAGAAAGAGCTGGAAGGTATACACACCACAGTGACAGCCACTTTAGCAGCAATAGCTTCGATTTTCTCTGAATATTCGTTCACCTTGGCTTTGGAAACCCTATAGAAAGCAAGCAAAAGTCAGACAAAATAAACCTTAAAAAGGCAAGCCAAAAGCAGAAGACTACAGCAATAAAACTCCAAGACAGGATCAACCATAGAGAAATAGAGAATTATCTTAGAAGTTGGTCATGCAACAAGGACTTAATATATAGGATAATTATCATTTTAGTAAATTTCAACACATGCACACAGTCAAATAGATGTGTGTTCGTGTATGGTCTATATTCCAGAGTGAAGGTGTCCTAATAGTATAAACTATGAGTTTTTCAGAAACAAAAACTATATTTTGATGTAAATTTACAGATTCATGATAAATTCAGAAAAGACAACCGAAAGCCACCATGGGTATAAAATTTGTTATATCAAGTATTTGAAATTGAGTTTAAAATGGTAAGCATAGAGACCTGGGCAGTCCTTCTGGAGTCCTTTCTTCAGCCAACTGCTCCAATTGTTCTCGCAATGTGGCAACATACTATAAAAAATTTAGCAACTATAAGAAAATATTTAAACACAATTCATGTAATAAAAGAAAGGTTTTCCTGAATATAAATTACAAATTTTCCCCTTTGACAAATGACACTAAAGTTGCCAATAAGCTTCATTATTAATTCTCTTTTGATATTTCTAAAGTTACCAATAACTTATAAAGATGATTTTCTATTATTTAATCTATAATCCCAAGATATGAAACTTTAATTGTTTTAAGTAATTACTTATCTAGATTCTACGAGGTTGTAACTTTTGGCAGGAAAAAAAAAACTTCTACATTAATTCTTGGTAGAACAATCTTCTTTTTTAACTTACTAGAAATGCTTAGAGTCATAATAATAATTCTAAACAATTGGTGTAGAAATCTTTTTCTTAAACAATTTCATACCTAATCTCTTTCCAGGAACAAAAGTACCCTAGCCATTACATCAAAGACACCTAGAATGATTATTGTTGTTATACATATACCATAAACATAATTTCACTCCACAGACCAAAGCTATTCCAATATATAGTAAAGCATCATAAAATAACTCCAGTAAGCATGTGCGTTCAAAGAACTGCCAAAAATGAGATAATAGGCTAACTAATTAGTTAATAATTTTCATTATTGATGTCAAATGACAATACCAAACACTCAACATGAAAGAGCTGTGGACATACATGTATGAGCTTTGCTTGATTTTGTTGTTGTGGCGCAGTTGCTAATAGTCTCCTCAAATTAACTTCAGTTTTACTCAACAAACCCATTGAGACTTCCTCTATAAATCAGAGAAAAATAAAAATAAAAATAAAAAATTTAAAAAAATGTAAAAGAAAAATAACCAATTAAAATTCAAAAGTAATTGTTAAATAAGGGAGGGGAGGGTACAGAAGGTTGCGCCTTGTTCTGGAATCTGGAGTACTCGGATTTCCTAAGACTCATATTCAAATACCTAGAAAGATCCTGAGGAATTCTGGTGTTCCTTTGGAATCATAAATTTTTGTTCAAGAACAAAATAGGATCAATTTCTT
>NC_044927.1:20600984-20603900 GCF_003576645.1 Ipomoea triloba
GGGGGGGGGGGGGGGGGGGGGGGGGGAGGGAAAGGAGCAAATCCATGGCGGATGCATGAATTTTGTTCAGTGAGGTCAAAAAGTAAAGAACATCTTTAAAAATCAAAACAGTTCAAATAAAAAACACATTGAAATTTAAAAAACAATATTTATTAGTTATGACAAACTAGATTCATAAAGCAATAATGATGCCATAATACATAACATGAACTAATTGGCAATTTGAAACTCTCTTAGAAATTGTGCCTTTGAAAGTGTAAGTTTGAGAATGTAGCTTATGAAACCAGTGAGCCCTAGAAACATTATCATACTCAAGTTCCAGCACTAACAAAGATAGAGAACACAAAATCATTGGATCATATAGTGATATTAGGGTATCACTACAAAACACAATCGAACTGTAAGTTGTAATAATGAAAGAAGTGATATCAAGAACACACTTTTGTCACATTCAAATAATCCACAGTTTTATTTTTCATTCAAGAGAAAAATTAAAATCATAAAATGTCCATATCAGTTAAGGGTGCTCTTTTGAGGCATTTCGACAAACACCCATTGGGCATCACTAACTAGAAGTTAAGGAAGCAACTAGCTTGGTATCTAAATTCTCTAGCAATATTAACACCTAAAAATCCACAAAAACCTCAATGAATAATTCAAAAATCATACAAAAATTCAAAGAAATAAATATTTAGAGAAAAAAAATCATACAAAAATTCAAAGAAATAAATATTTAGAGAAAAAAAATTACAGATTCACATAGTATAATTATAAACCCTAGTTTTAAATTCATAGCATGAGATGGGAATAATACCTTCAACAATCAATCAAGAATTTCAGCTTGAAGATATAAGATATTACCTGAAAAAATCAACAAATCTGCTACACTTACTGACCCAAATCCTCAATCAAATTGACATCCCAGAAAAATATATGCATATCATTATATCAAGGATTCAAATATCACGAAATCAAAGTCGTAACAGTTCAATTCCCAGTCAAATATGCATCTCATTATATGAATACACTGTAACATTTCCATTAAGATGTGGTGCAATTGATGGCCTTCAATAGCCATAATATGGTATATTAAAATCAGATATTGTAACGCGTTACAAAAGCCTATATTGATGGTTCAATAGGCTATATAAGAAGGGGTCCCCCACTGCTCAGGTTACTGCTTGATACACCATCTAAATTGAACCTGAGACAAGTGGGAGCCATTCTACCAGACACTTTGCAAGAATACTGACACTATCAACACATACAACAGCATCAAGCAAAGGCAATTCTAAAGACAACTATGGCTGGAGGTTAGTCTTATATTGTTAATGCTTACATTTGGTATCAGAGCCTATTTATCTCTGCCTAGTTGTATATTGCATAATATGTATTTTCTGGAATATGATATGATATGCAATATGTTTTTTTATTGAAATTTATATGTTTGTTTGAATGCATATGATATGGGTGTGTATGTATTCTGTATTAAGAAACATGTATACAAATATACTGTTTTTCCGCATACAGTTTGTATATTTACATGTTTACACTGATATTTCGTTTTAAAAAAATAAAAATAAAAAATGAGGTGAATGGGATTCTGACCGGCAAACCGTGAAGGATTTGGACGGCCGCCGGTACATCCCCATTTTCCTTTCCGGCGACCACAACTGCCATTGGGCGGCGGTCGCCGTTGGTTTTTCCTTTTTCGGCGACCTCCATGATGGCGGTGGCCGAACAGAGAAACAGTATTAAAAAAAAAAAACCTGTTGTATCTCCGTTTTTGGGCTTCGTTTCGCGTTTTGCTCTTCGATCCGGTGATGCCGGCGGCGGCGCTGGGTCTTGCGTCCGGGTGGAGAGCGGCGGCGAAGCAGGCTTCGGGCGAGAAATTGGCGATGCCGGCGATGAAGCTTGAAGATGACGCGACTTCGTTTCGCGGACGGCGGTCGCCGGACGGCGGAAGGCGGCGTCAGCGCTGGCTTGCGGCACGATTCTGCCGGGGCCGTTCCCTTTCCGATCGTTTTTTCTCTCTTTGTTTGCGTTGGCTGCGGGAGTTTAATCTCAAAGCAGCTAGGTTTTTTGGTTTTGTGTTTCTGCAACTTGGGTCGGGTCCACTTTTGGGCCTGGCCCTTTATTAAAAAAAAATGTTTTAATTGGGCCTTTTATATACTATTCTGGTTTATCATATGTATATACTTTTGTTTAATTATATTGGGCCTTCTACTTAACAATGCATATATTATTTTTATTCAATATACAATTTGTTTTGAAAATTATAAAGTCTTTAATTGAAATTTTCATTCAAAATTGCAAATTGAATTTAAATTATATTGTTTGTTATGTTCATATTTATTGAATTGCTATAATGTTTTGTGCAATTTCTTGTATAATATGAACTTTATGTTATTGTAATATGCGTTTTATGTCCATTAGCATAATATTTATTTTTTAATTATGCAATTTTATTTTATGCCTTAGAAAAGCATATTTAGGAATTAGTGAAATTCCTTAAGGTTATTGGACTTTAGCATATTACATAGTACATATAGTTTAGTACAACTACAGTAGTGCCTGAAGGTAGTTCGTTAAGTTCAAAGTTCACCTATCCTTAAAGCCTTTTTCTAAACCGTGAACATCGTTAACACCTTCAGAACAATTTTGCTATAATGTGAAATTGCATGACCCGGGGAAAGTTTCTTGGGAAGCAAACTTGAAAATTAGCCAATGTGCTACAAGTTCCCTTGAAATCCTACTCTGTCTAAGGAGTTGGTTTTTAATGGGCCTTAGCTCAACCAACTTTCCTGGGAGTATACTTGGGAATTGCATATCATGTTAATTGCATAATTTGTTTTGCCTTTTCAAAATCTATGCCGATGCGATAGTACACTTTTAGTTGATTAAGGAGTAGCCACA
>NC_044927.1:20605434-20605797 GCF_003576645.1 Ipomoea triloba
GTCAGGAAGCATGAATAAAGTTTGGAGAAGAAGAATATCATGGAGATAAACTATTAAGGAAGTGCCAGAAGTGGATGCCACATCAGAATTCCACAACAAACGGATAGAAGGTGCACCAATCCAAAGTCGGTCTTATTCCCTAAAACGAGGATCAATGGGAATTTAAAAAGAGTAACTTTTACCAAAAGTAGCAAGTGGAGCATGGACTCAAGAAAGTGGATTATGGAATATCCACTATCAAACAAAAGGTTCAAGTTACAAGACCACCACTCCATGAAAAATGCTGAAAAGATGCAAGTCCCATACACAGCATGGGAGACAAATTTCAAACGGAATAATTTTCCCTCCAACGGAATTATTCCT